>NC_090320.1:245268868-245568868 GCF_040869045.1 Eurosta solidaginis
GGGTACTTTTTGAAGCGGGGACTTTTTTGGAGTCGGATAGTGTTATACAATCGGGAACGAGATTTTTTTTAAGAGCCGGTGCTATTTAAGAGCCCAGTACTTTACTGAGACGGATATCTTCTAGGAACCGGATACTTTTTTGAAGCTTAGTACTTTTTCACTATTGGGTACTTTTATGGTTTTTTACAGTGACCAGCTATTTGAAAATGAACTATTCAGAAGCGCATCTGATGAATCACTGCGACCCTGCCATTGTTTACAAGAACTAAGCGTGTTGCAACTCTAAATATCTAGGGAACATTCTGTTCATAAATGCGCATAGAGTTAGCGTTAAGGATGCCTTCTCCACAATATGCTAAAATAAATCCAAGTAGAAATGTCCATTTTGTTAGCTCTAACTATCCCCACTTAGCCTACATTTGACCTTTACCATTTCAAAATAAATTAATGACATCTTAGTAAATGCGCTAACAAATTTTCCATAGCCACATAAAAAGATCTACGACATACAACATGAAGTGAATTAATACCATGCGTAAGTGCATTTTAAGCCGCATCTAGTTTTGCCACAGACATCTGAATGAGCTAAAATCTGATCATAAAATTACGCAAAGCCTATACCGAAGTACGTACTTTTATCTGCATTGCTGGTCCAACGACCTCACTTCCCAGCGTTCTATTCATTCCTATATACCCACAAATGGGCTTTTACTCATCTTATCTAAAGGCTTAGCTAGAGCTATGGATTTAGTGTGCAAACCAAACTATGCCTGAGGTGATGGCGAATATTCAATGGCTTTAAAATTTTTTTCTTCATTGCAGACATATCCACATGGATCCTACGCCCATCCACTGATACGGCCAGCACGTATGTAGTTCGTATGAATTTTCACGCGAATTAGGACTTCATGTTTATTTCTCGTTAAAATGAGGTGTTGAATAGGTGTTATAATTCACATACACACAGGCATTCATATGCACATACCATTAACCTATTTCTTGGTAGCGAGCTAACAAAAAATTTGTATGGCTTATACCATTTGGGCATAAGCCTTACAGATAAAGGCCTAAAGTAAATGGAAGGTAGTTAATATTTGTTTAACAGTGCTAGTTTCGTGGTCTCTCAGCAACTTGAGTAGTCTAGATGTAAAATGTTATACTGAGGATCAAGTGAGAAAGAGAAATGGTCGCGTTGAAGCCGATCTGCTATACTTGGTTCACAGAGGTTCGCAGCTCGCTATAGAAATATCTAAGTATTTACCAACCGCGTAACCGGGTTTGGGGCCCGCCACGTAAGAAACATCTCCAATTAAAAATGCAGAAAAATTCGGACGAGAGATCTTTTTACAGATATTGAACAGGCCAACTGTTTAAAGGTTTGAGATTTGATGATAATGTCTGGACCATATTAAAGATAGTTAGCGATTCACGACAGGACTAGTAGAGCTCCTAATGAATGCAAAGGCTGATACTTTTAATAAACCAGGACAGGGGACAACCAAAGAAGGGACATAGGCTTCGCCGCCAATTACTGTCTTTCACGCCTGTGCGCGAGCCTGTTTTCGCGGTCCAAATGAAGGCGTTTTCCCCTAACATAACAATCTGCACATACTCGCTTTTTATGAAAAACTTGCCCACCGTGACTTTAATGCTAGGGTGGACGAGGAGAGAGCCTTTGATTTTAAAGTGGGCAGCATTTCCCACCATGTTGGGGTTGATAGACTTTGCTGCGATTCGGTTTATGATCATCAGTAGTTGCAGCTTCCATCAGAAATATATGCACCAAGATACTGGGTTATCTCTTGATTAAAGAGCACGAAACTACAATGACCACATCGTGCTCGATGATACGCATATTTAACTTAAGGAAATTTAGCCGTGATAAAACTGTTGACGAAACAAATAACTAATGATATCCCTGCTCGGCTTCCACACTTAACCGATGTTTCCGATCAGCGTATGGTAACTTAACACTTCATTCGTCGGACCAATCTCTCGGAGCACTAAAGCACATAGCTCAAAGGAAAGTGGCATTATCTCCATAGATTACCTAGGAACAAACTTTTGGGGGGTGGCCTTTTACACCAAAGGTTCTGGGTTCAACTCTTTGGCAAAGAAATATCAAAAATTTTGAGACAAGTTTTTTAAATTTGAGTTTTCTCTAAGTTTTTCCAAGCGTGATCGCCCCTCGTCAGTGGTTTGGAAAACACTGATGAACCTTGTATTTGGTTACTTTTTTAGATGAGCTTGACAATTGAGTTGCAGAAGCTATAAAATCCGCTAGCCGTAACTTAAACGGGTGGCACTACACAGCCCCCTGAATCTTATGCTGATCTCCCAAGGTTTGATTACTTTGGTACCAATTGTAGGTGCGAGTGGCATAACCGAGTAGGAGGCTTACCTAAAACTTCTTCCATACAATGAGTCAGGACACCAGGTTGGAGACTCCAAGTTTGATTTTAAATCTGTTCCGCATCTGGCTAGTAACACCAGCCACTCGAAAGGCCTATACCAAGCGATTGTTTTAACAAACTCTGAGCGTATCCTGATTATCATGTTATCAGCTTTTAGTCTGTGATCGGACTTTAGCAGTCTTATCTACTTCGTGGCGACAACCTAGAGGAAGAAAGCATACATCCCTATTCACATTACACCTAACTTATTTTATGGTGTCTGGTAAGCATGTAAACTTTTACCACATCTTCAAGGGACTAGAAACTGATACTGTGGAAGGCATTCTGAACAGGTTCAGTCGTAGGAGATCTGAAAAAATCACCCCTTTTATCATTTGATTTAATTACGTAGCTAAGACTTACGACGGGTCCGGTCTCCACACCCTTAGCAACAGTTCGGCAGTGGTCATTAAACTTGTACATGACTGTCACCCATTTCCAATAGACATACAGAGCGTACTGAGACCGACCAGATTTTAACTCTCAGTACCAATATGATTCACATAGTTTTGCAATAGAGTCTATAGCTTCTCCAACCCGATTACCAACCTCACCTGCTCATGGCAAATCCCGTTTCCTTAGCAGCCAAGGCTCTGGCGACCCAAGTTCCGCATGGGACTAGAGGGTGGGAGATGGGATGGCCTAGAAAGTTCAATGTGGTCATATTATATCGTTCCTGAGTTGGCCGTACGTATCAGATCTCTATGCGGCAAAGGACCATCAACATCGATAACACTTCGCAAAACCTTCGGGGAGAGTCTTTATCGCTACAACAACAACAACAATCATATTTTCACGACAAGAGAATAGATGCGGAGCATCGAAGTGTTATAAATTTGCTATCGATAATAAAAGTGATAAATGAGCTATCGGTTTTGTATCGACGACGATTACTTATCAATTTATTACCAAACGTTATCGAATTTTCTCAAAAAAGATATTGAAGAGTTACCAATTTATTATCGAAATAGTTCGTTATTTGCGTGTTATCAACAAACTATCAATATTTTATCTGAGTGTTACCAAATTTTTTTGGCGTGCTATCGATTTGGTAACGATGACTCACCGGTTTTTTTATAAAACAGATACCGATAACATTTTAATATGAAATCGATAACACCTATGTAATCTGTCGATAACCAGCCGGTAGAAAACCAATCAGAAGGCGATGACACGGCGTTAAAAAACCGATACCTCGACGATTACAATTCACTTTGAACTAAGCTCGCTTACCCAGGTTCTCCTATAGTATTCCTTATTCCGCATTCCATATTCTTTATATATGAGTACTTACACAATTTTTTTAGAAGTAACTTACAAACACATACTTCCGTGATTTTGTTCGTATATGAAAAACATATTAACGTGAACAGGCACTTACATACATGGGAGATATTCAGTAGATTGCTGAATGTATAGTGAGAAAATTTGTTTAATGGCGAACAAATTGTGGTTGATGTGTTGTGATGGAGTGAAGTGTGCAGAAAAGAAATTAACCTACTTTAATGATGTGTAAAATGCCACCTTTTTCATTTGTCAATACTTTTCATGAGCCAACGTGACGCCATAGTTGCCAAAGTAAATAATTTTATGTTTATCATTTAAGCTCGAATACTTTAGAGTAAAACTAGTAAGAAAGGCTAAGTTCGGGTGTAACCGAACATAACATACTCAGCTGAGAGCTTTGGAGACAAAATAAGGGAAACTCACCACGTAGGAAAATGAACCCAGGGTAGCCCTGGAATGTGTTTGTATGACATGGGTTTCAAATGGAAGGCATTAAAGAGTATTTTAAAAGGGAGTGGGCCATAGTTTTATAGGTGGACTCCATTTCGGAATATCGCCATAAAGGTGGACCAAGTGTGACTCTAGAATGTGTTTGTACGATGTGGGTATCAAATGAAAGGTGTTAATGAGAATTTTTAAAGGTAGTGGCCCTTAGTTCTATAGGTGGACGCCTTTTCGAGATATCGCCGGATCATGAATGACCCTAGAATGTCTTTGCGCGATATGGGTATCAAATTAAAGGTATCAATGAGGGTTTTAAAAGGGAGTGGCCCTTAGTTGTATATGTGAAGGCGTTTTCGAGATATCGACCAAAATGTAGACCAGTGTGAACCAGAACATCATCGGTCGGGTAACGCTAATTTATTTATATATATATATGTAGTACCACGAACAGTATTCCTGCTAAGATTCCAAAGGCTTTTGATTTCGCCCTGCAGAACTTTTTCATTTTCTTCTACTTAATATGGAAGGTGTCACACCCATTTTACAAAGTTTTTTCTAAAGTTATATTTTGCGTCAAAAAACCAATCCAATCACCATGTTTCATCCCTTTTTTCGTATTTGGTATAGAATTTTTTTCATTTTTCTTAATTTTCGATATCGAGAAAGTGGGCGTGGTCATAGTCGGATTTCGGCCGTTTTTTATACCAAGATAAAGCGAGTTCAGATAAGTACGTGAACTAAGTTTAGTAAAGATATATCGATTTTTGCTCAAGTTATCGTGTTAACGGCCGAGCGGAAGGGAGACGGTCGACTGTGTATAAAAACTGGGCGCAGCTTCAACCGATTTCGCCCGTTTTCACAGAAAACAGTTAACGTCATAAAATCTATGTCCCTACCAAATTTTTGTTCGACTTATGGCGTTAAAAGTATCCTAGACAAATTAAATGAAAAAAGGCGGGGCCACGCCCATTTTGAAATTTTCTTTTATTTTTGTATTTTGTTGCACCATATCATTACTTGAGTTGAATCTTGACATAATTTATTTATATACAGTAAAGATATTAAATTTTTTGTTAAAATTTCACTTTTAAATTTTCTTTTTTAAAGTGGGCGTGTTCGTCATCCGATTTCGCTTATTTTGATTTAGCACATATACAGTAACAGTAGCAACGTTCCATCATGATATCTTCAACGACTGCCAAATTACAGCTTGCAAAACTTGACAGGAGTTGCATTTGATTTATCAAGCAGGTAAAGACAAAAGCGCGGGGTTGCAATATTTCCATGATCATGTGCAAAGCCTACGATATTAGACTCTCAAACTGGCTCATATGTATCTCTGAAGAGGGAAGACTTAATGCTCACGATGGGCATAATGACTGGACACTGCCTTCTGACGTCACATGCTTATAAATTAGGCCTCATCAGTAAGAGCAAAAGAAACGGTTGAGCAGGTTCTGTGTGTAAGTTCTGCGCTCGCCACGTCAAGGTTCCAGTTATTTATTTATTTATTTATTTATTACTTCCTTCTAAATTAGTGAAAGGTGTCCATTCTAGAGGCAGCAGCGTTGCTAGATATCGAGGCAGCAACTAAGCTAGGTTCTACAAATCTTCTAGTATTTACCAAGATGGCGGAATTATTCCATAACAGAAGTCCTGGTACCTCAACGGCGTTCTCCCGTTTAGTCGTCAAACTAATTCTGGTAACACTATGGACACACTTAGTCTATGTGAGGTCTTTATTGACCGGCCAGTTCAACCTAACCTATGCATCCATTTCTGTCTATGTGATGTCTTTATTGAGTTCAACGTAAGCTAACCTATCTTGCTGTACTCTTCCGCCTATAATCCTGTCTGTTGTTCAAAGGGGAAGTGTTACGTGCCGAAACTCCAATTATTACAGAATAGGAAAGCGGAGTTTTCGATAAGTTCTCCGAAAGTTTTGTGAAGTCCTTTGCCGTATACATTTCCGGTATGTGTAGCACCATTAATATACCAGCTCGACCGAATCGGGAACTTTTAATATAACTAAAAGTGATCCAACCATTTCCATCCGTGAGGAATTTTGGGCCATCGTGGCCTCACGTGCTAAATGAACAGGATTCGTCATGGATAAGAGACAATTCGGTGGGTAAAGCTATAAATTGCCCCGGCAACTACTTGAAAGTGTTATGCTTCACAACTCCAGGAATACCGTTTCTCCTTGGAGTTGTGCTCTAACTTTGGTGAGCAATTTTAAAAATTTTAAAACCCTTCATATTCAATGTGTTCCTAGCATGTGTCACCGCACTCTGCAAAGCATTATTTTATTTGATATATGGAACCACTACCACTGCTTGACATTGTTTATGGTTCAGCCCTGCTGACAAACATGTCTGATTTTATACCCCTAATAAACCGATGAAGGGAGGATTTTACCGTTGATTGGAGGATTTTACCGCTGATCAAATCTTGCTATTTAAGGAAGGTGGCAAACCCTCCGGTGCCCTTTCCTCTATTATTCTTGTAAGTTCACATAACTGAAGCAATAAAATGAACGCTGTTTATGGTAGATTTTAATTGGATTGAGTTACCCTCGTATCCCCTTTTCAATTATTGGAAAGTTTCCTTATAAGTGAAGGAGGCCATCAAATCAAAGTATGTATGTACTAAGTTATGAGTGTACAGAATTACCTTATTCCAACAGCCATGCCTGAATACATTTGCCCAACTCACACAGAGTTGTTGTCTACTTTTACATCCTTACGCCTACAAATTTTCCGTTTACATAAATACTTTTCATAAGAAATAAAGAGCTTATTCCATGTATAGGTAATAATATTATCTTAGCGTGTGTTAATTTTATCGTTGTTTAAGCTATGGAAAATCCCATGCTGCCTCCGTTTATTTTTTGCTTATGGAAAAAACCAATATGTGTGTGTTGTTGTGTTCAATTTCTTAAATCTTACCAACGCATCGCATTAGCATGGTCTCAGCCGGAATTACCATGATTTAAGAGCTGTGAGTATAATAATATAAATATATGTAAATGTTTTTCACATTTTTAGCCATTTAAATTTTATACCCTTTTGACATCAATTTGAAAATTTCCATTACTAATATACACATGCGTGTAGAAAAATAGCAGCAAAACTTATTACAAAATTGTAGTATTAACTTTTTTCTTTTTTACTTTCTTTTGTTCATTAAAAACCCACAAATTACACGCAAATATATCTCTGCCATTTGAACGGGTACCTTTGCCTATACGTAACATTTTTTTTTACTATTACTTACGTACAAGTGAAGCTCTTATAAGCATGTTAAAAAACTTTCATGAAAAGTATTTCAAAAATAATGTCAATCCAATTTCAAAACGTTTTCCAAAAAATTCGAAAAATCGAGACATAGTTAGAAAGGTTTCTGAAATTTTTAAAAATTTATTTGAGAGTTTGGGAATCTTTTTAAATATGCAGTCGATCAATTCATTTTAACCTAACAAAGTAAAGTGTTCCAAATTTCAAAAAAAAAAAAAAACAAAAAAAAAAAACCATCAATAAATTTTTTAATTTTTCCGAAATTCCCTGGTTTTTGCGAATGTTTCTGAAGTCGGTTCGATTTTGTCGGATAATTTATTACATATTTTTTTCATAACGAAACTAAAGAAGATAGAAAGTTATGAAAAATGCTAATAAAAAATCGATAACATGTCGATTACAAAGCGGTAACCTTTCGATAACATATCAATAGATTTTTTATAACAAATCGTTAACTTTTCGATAACAAAGTGATAGCTTTTTTATACAAATGGATAACCAGCCGATAAAAATGTTTAACTTCCGACCGCAAATAGAAAAGTCTTTGATAAACAATTCTTTTTTATAATATATCGATAATTGTTCGATAAATATTCGGTAAAACTTCGATAAATTTTCGATATAAAACCAAACTTCATTCATTACCTTTGATATCGATAGTAAATTGATAAATCTTCGATAGCAAATCAATACTTGTCTATACCTCGTTGACAACACACCAATAGCAGAGCGTTAGCTCGTCGATAACTTATAGTTAAGAAACCTTTATCAAACCGTTATTCTTATATCAACTTTTCCTCTTTTTTCTTGGGAACGCAAGAGCATCGTCTGCTAAATATATGTATGATACATTCATACTTGGAACTGTTTTCCCCTCGGGTAAGTAAGGTTGACAATTTAGTTGGGAAAGCTGTGGAGCTATAAAGATTTGTATTGCACTTAAATACCCCTTCAATTATTCAAACTGATCAAATTTGCCGGTGCCTGAAACATATCCTGTACACGGTGTGAATATACAGAAATACTTGGTAAAACCAGAAACCAGATCCACCATGGTGCGATAGATGGAAATAGGTATCTTATACATTCTCATTTGTTTGAGCACATCATCACGTTCCCTGATCAGTATCTTAATGGAGATCCAATTCGCACCAACAAATGCACAAATTCAAACCACAAATAGCTCTCATATCCCTGATATTCCCCAATTCTTCGGGAAGTGTTTTGGTTTCAAACAGAAAAAATTAACCATAAGAACATTGGTAACATATGTAGCTCTACAAACACCGATAAAATAACAGGATAACGGGTTCCATAAAAAACTAGCTGGTACGCTGAAGAACGCCGCATTGCAAGCAAAAAATACTCTGAATAGACTAAGTGAGTCCATACTATTGCTAGCAGCGACCAAGATTATCATCATTAGCCTACATTTCTCTCTTTTTAGTGATCAAAGTAATTTTGTTATTCTAACACATGATCTTCGACATTGCGCATTCCCTCACTTGATTCCAGGCCTTCCTGTTTGGTCGATCATGTATAACTCTCGTCTTCTTTTTATATCGCCAAATCGGGTTGAGATGTCTACGTATGTATCCTCATCCGCTTTTAAATTCCATCTCTACTTATATTTCCGAGGTTGCATACAAGGTAAAATTGAAATCAAATGCAAACAAAAGACTGTTTGAACGCTACCCTGATACACCTTTGGGAAATTACTTAACTTTCGATTTCGTAAGATCGGTTTTGAACGAGCGATTCAAATACACCTGTCCGTGCGCTAGCTTGAAGAAATTTTTATCACCACCAGTGAACAACGTTTCAAGCTTTACGTCTCTAGCTGGACTCGAAATTATTTAATATATAAAATAATAAAAAAAAAAAATTTAAGTTAAACGGTTTTATTGAAAACAATATTACATGAAATAATAATAATACGAAAAGCTAGAAAATAATTAGGTAGGTCCCAGGTACAAGTCATCACACTCCTCATCAATCTAGAGCGTTGATCAGACAATTAAATACAAGCGTTGGGCGCGTGAAATTTCTAAAAATCTAAGGCGTAGCATAACCTGATTAAGGTTCAGTTGGTCTTACTTATGACTATCAATATGAGCCAAATCGGACCAAAAAATTTCGATCCTTATGCCACCTGGCGGCGATTTTTTTCTTATTATTGCATTGTCATCGGGTTCTGAACTATATTCCAAGTTTCAAGCGTCCAACGCTTTTATTTAATTGTCTGATCAACGCTCTAGATTGATAAGATGTGTGATGACTTGTACCTGGGACCTACCTAATTATTTTCTAGCTTTTCGTATTATTATTATTTCATGTAATATTGTTTTCAATAAAACCGTTTAACTTAAAATTTTTTTAAAAATTATTTTATTTTCAAGTTTTTAGTCTTTATTTAATTGCCTATTATTTTCCATTCTATTTAGTCCATTTAGTGACTCATTATTACAAGGACTCTTTCCTGACAATTTGTTACAATCTAAGTCCTCAATACATAATCCTTCCAAAGACTTTACTCGACTCTGCGCCACGTATGCTTGTCCCTCCTCCAATTCCAAAATATTTTGATTTCATTTCTACCGGACTGTATGTAATATTTGTTTCAAATATGAGCCAAATCGGTCCAAAAATACGATTTTTGTGAATATCTCGTTCCTTATGCCACCTAGCGGCGATTTTTTTCTTATTATTGCATTGTCATCGGGTTCTGAACTATATTCCAAGTTTCAAGCTTGTAGCTTATCGGGAAGTTACTTAAATTTTAATCACAAAATTCGCTCACAACGGCCGGCCGTGCAGCTGTGCAGCCTGTTAAGTTAACCTAAATAAAACCGTTTAATAAACCCAACATTTTTTCGATTCTCAACGAAGTTTCCAAAAAATTTCATCGAATATTCGGAGGGTTAAATTTGAAGTCTAAGACGGCCCATACATGACACAAAAGCCATGCGCAAATATAAAACGACGGAATTTGTACAAATGATAATTTTGCCATACACGGCTCAAAAACACTGCGTAATATTAATTTTTAAAGTAGCGCAACAAATGAAACAAGTGTTTTAATTGTATAAAAAAGGCAATAATTGTATAAAAAATCACTATTTATTTTCCACAGTGCTGGTAATTCACGGTATAAGTCGAAAAACTTGCACCAGAAGCGTTTATTTTCCATTGTATTTATAAAATATATATTTTAATTGCAAGAACAACTCAACTCATTGCAGCACTGCGCAATATTTATTTTTCAACTAGCGCAACAAATGAAACATGTGTTCTAATTGCATAAAAAATGATTATGTATTATAAAATTTGTGTGAATTCCTGTTACAAGCTACAGATGGTCCTTACGCCTTCGATATTAACATTTTTAACCAATAATTACTGATGTTATATTATCAGGAACCACAGGTAAACTGTGTAAGATTCACCACACACGAAGAAAAAAGCATGTGCAATATTTGCAGACATGCGTAAATATCAAAATCGTTTTGATTTTAGCGCAGTTCTCTGCGCAAATAGCGCAACCAGTGCACACACCGGGCGAATACTTGTGCAAATTGGTAATTGGCACAAGGATACTTGAGCCGTGTAATTGGCGTATAAGCTCCGAGGTTAATTGGAAGGCATGTGTCGATTAAGGCAATAATCTCACACTGTAATTCATCAAAGAATATTCTGGAATTCAAAGAAGCATTGGAAAAACTTCGCTCAGGCCGGATCATACATCTATACTGTGCGGTGCAGCACTCGCTGAAATGATAATGGACATCCCAATCCGTTTGGAAGAAATTAAAAGAAGACAGGAACTGCATATGATCCATTAAGCAGGAAATGCGTGGATAAAAACGCGGGGCTGCAAAATGTCTAAGATCATGTGAAAAGCCTCCAATAAAAGACTCACAAAGTGGCTCATATCTCTGAAAGTAGAAGACTTAAGGTTCACGATGGGAATACTGACTGGACACCGCCTTCTGGCGTCACATGCTTATAAGTTAAGTTTGTCAGTAACAGCAAGTGCAGGAAGTGCAAACTGCAGGAAGAAACGGCTGTGTACGCTCTGTGTTCGTGTCGTGGGTTTGCCAGGTAAAGGCTCAAATTATTAGGAGCGGCAGAGATGTCTGATTTCAAGGCAGCAATTAAGCTAGGTCCTAGAAAACTTCCAGTATTTGCCAAGAGGACGGATTTATTCTACAAAATAAGTCCTGGTACCTGATTGGGGTTCTTCCGTTTGGTTGTCCAACAAATTGCGGTAACATTATGGATACATTCAGTCTATGTGAGGTCGTTATTGACCAGCCAGTTCAACCCAATCTCCGAAGTAAATTTAATTTTTTGTTTGTCCTTTTGCTATTAGGTCCAGAACAAAATGCGAGGTGCCGGCTTTATGGCTCTTCGGGGAGCTATCATGTTATTCCCGATTTCGAAGGAGTTTCATAAAAGGCCCACGTATTCGTTGGGAAAATTTAGTACACAAATTTTCCAAATTTTTTTTTTGCTTTTTTCTAATTTTTTTCATTGTGTTTCATTTTCGTACTTTATTCTGTATCATAAGAAGAAGAATTTTCGAGACAAATAGTCACTTTCTTTCTTATTACCACGACTCGTGCGCCAGCTGGCGAAGGTGTTGCAAGTTTGTGGACTTAAGCAGCAATTTGGAGCAGGATTTGAGTGAGGTGTTGGAAAAGAGTAGGAGAAAGATAGAGAGGGCGAAAGAGAGTAATACGAAGAATATATGGGAGACAATGCTTGCGGAATATGCTTGTAGCCGTTAGCAATAAGAGTACGGCCGTTGATGGTTGAGACCACGGAAATTCAGGAAAACCCTTATCATCTGAAACACATTTAAAAAATCGTTTGAGAATAGCCCACAATTGACTTTATTTTCATGTTTTAAGTTTCGTACTTACCCGTAATACATAAATGTGAATTCATGTTTTGCTGCAGTTTATACTTAAATTCATGGTTGAATGTATTTTCGCATTTTCATTCTTCCAAAATCCATTTCAATTTATTCTTAAATTAAAAAACTCAACTTTTAAATTTTCTAAATATTTTAAAAGTTTATTTTGAGCAAAAATGCATTTTATATCTGTATGTATGTTTATTTATACTTATTTTTAAACTTTTTTGATGAAATTTTTGGCTTATCTATGGTTTAATGCAATGAACTGTAAAAACAATTCACAGCTTTCACAATTTGAATATTTATTATGCCAATGAATATTTTGTGGTTATACTTACAAACATATAAATATTGATGGTCCCCATTTGTATATTTTCATTTTCAGCAATCTTGCTTATGTATGTACTATATATATATATATATATATATATGTATGTATGAATGAAAGTGGGTTATTCCAGCTAAAATCGGCAAATGGTGAGACTCAATTATTTAGCATTTTTCAAGCTTTGGAAATGAAGTGCGATTTCTTACAAAGCTATGCAATATTCAAAATCAAAATTTATGTGTCTTTTTAAATTATATGTATGGAATTTTAAATAAACGGCATTACAAATTTTACTTTTCAACAGAGTTTCTGAATTATTTAGGAAACAACATTGTTTTGAAATTCAAGCAAATATAAATTTTTTTTCTCAATTTTCCAACCAACATCACTAACTCACTCAATCCCAGGGCATATGGGAATAGATGGGAATGAAAAAGCGGACGAACTAGCTAAAAAGGGCGCATCCCTTGAAGGTTGCTCCGTAGACGTCCCAATTAGACTGGGCGAGATTAAGCGAAGGCGAGAGGTGCGCATGATCGACCAAGCAGGAAAGGCGTGGGTTCAAGCGCGGGGCTGAAAAGTGTCGAAGATTATGTGTAGGCCTTACATCCTTAGACTAACAAAGTTGCTTCTTTCATTAAAAAGGGAGGAATGTAGATTCATGATGGGTATTCTGACTGGACAATGCCTTCTGGCGTTACGTGCATTTAAATTAGGCTTTGGCATTGATAGAAGATGTAGGAAGTGTGGGTTGGAGGAGGAAACGATCGAGCACGTTCTGTGTACGTGCCCTGCACTTGCCAGGCTAAGACTCCAGCTATTAGGAGTGATACAGCTGTCTGACCTCGATGCAGCAAGTGGTTTAAGTCCTAGGAAGCTTCTAGTATTTGCCAAGAGGACGGAGTTATTTTATAACATAGGTCCTGGTTTTTGATAGTTGGGTCGTTAAGACAAACTTCTGGTAACACTACGGACTCAATTAGTCTATGTAAGGTCCGAATGGACCGGCCAGTTCAACATAACCTAACCTAAGTCAAAAGCTTTGTTTTCTTTTCAAATTTTTGTAATTTAAATTCGGGGAACCAAAAATATGTGTTTGTTTAACACGTAAGTTCTGTTAAGATTCGTAATATTTTTTATTTAATTTTTAAAACGAAATTTTTTGTTTTTCAAGCTATAAGCATTTTAATAAATTTAAATGAAGAATAGTGTGCTTATTAATTGTTTTAAACTTTTAAAAGATTACAATTTTTTTTATATTTTTTTTACATTATAATACCAAAAACTCTAAAAAATACTTGAGAATTTTTTAAATGTATAAGGTTTTAATGCTTGAATTCACAAAACTCCAAAAAAATTTTAAAATAAAATCATAAAAAAAATTAAATTATTCCATCACAATAATAAAATGTTAAAATATGGTTTTTGTTGTTATATCGGCCTATTGATTTTTAAGATCGCGAGTTTGAATCGAGTTCAAGGCCTAACAATAATTATTTTATCATTATTATTGTTATAATATATTTTTTCTTAATGAAAAAATTTTAAATTAGAATAGAAGGAAGAAAAAATTTAGACAACTGCCAAAGCTCGTTGTATAGATCCATTTCGGGAACTGCTAAGTTCCTTCATCGGCAACGTTTAGGCGCCATTCATTTCACTTTTTCTTTCTTCTATTCTAATTTAAAATTTTTTTCATTAAGAAAAAATATATTATAACAATAATAATGATAAAATAATTATTGTTAAGCCTTGAGCTCGATTCAAACTCGCGATCATCAAAATATGGCATTTTCTTCATTAAAATTTAAGTTTTGCGAATTTCAAAAACTAAAATGTTTTAAACATGAAAATCACCTCATCAATACAAAAAAAAAAAAAAAAAAACAAGAAATTTAAGACTTTATACACACAAAAAATTTTGGTTTTTAGGCTCCAATTTTAATTTAAAATTTTCAAGGTTTTTACATAAATATCATGAAAGAACTTGAACTGTTGCGAAATGTTATTCAGTGTTCATTTCGCAAAAATAATAGTATTTCGATTCAAAATTTTTTGAAGTTTTAAGAAAAATTAGTTACTTATTTTTGTTGCATACGAACCAACGTTCCTTGAAAGTTTGAATTATTTTGAAAACTGTTAAAAGTTATTTAAACTTGTTTTTAGACATTTTGGGAATTTTAAAGAATAAAAACAATTGAATACGAAAATTTTTTAAGTACAAAGCATCAACTTAAAATCGTGTCCGTTAGCTTTTGATAAATGTTTTCGTGTCAGAAATTTATTTATATAATAAACAAGTAAGGAAGGCTAAGTTCGGGTGTAACCGAACATTACATACTCAGCTGAGAGCTTTGGAGACACAATAAGGGAAAATCACCATTTAGCGAAATGAACCTAGGGTAAACCTGGTGTGTTTTTGTATGACATGTGTATCAAATGAAAGGTGTTAATGATTATATAAAACGTAGTGGGCCTTAGTTTTATAGGTGGACGCCTTTTCAAGATATCGCAATATGGATGGACCAGGGGTGACTCTAGAATGTGTTTGTACGATATGGGTATCAAATTAGAGGTATTAATGAGGGTTTTAAAAGGGAGTAGCTCTTAGTTGTATATGTGAAGGCGTTTTCGAGATATCCACCAAAATGTGGACCAGGGTGACCCAGAACATCTTCTGTCGGGTACCGCTAATTTATTTATATATGTCATACCACGAAAAGTATTTCTGCCAAGATTCCAAGGGCTTTTGATTTCGCCCTGCAGAACTTTTTCATTTTCTTCTACTCAATATGGTAGGTGTTACACCCATTTTACAAAGTTTTTTCTAAAGTTATATTTTGCGTCAATAAACCAATCCAATTACCATATTTCATCTCTTTTTTCATATTTGGTATAGAATTATGGCATTTTTTTAATTTTTCGTAATTTTCGATATCGAAAAAGTGGGCGTGGTTATAGTCGGATTTCAGCCATTTTTTATACCAAGATAAAGTGAGTTCAGGTAAATACGTGGACTAAGTTTAGTATAGATATATCGGTTTTTGCTCAAGTTATCGTGTTAACGGCCGAGCGGAAGGACATACGGTCGACTGTGTATAAAAACTGGGCGTGGCTTCAACCGATTTCGCCCATTTTCACAGGAAACAGTTATCGTCATAGAATCTATGTCCCTACCAAATTTCACAAGGATTGGTAAATTTGTGTTCAACTTATGGCATTAAAAGTATTCTAGACGAATTAAATGAAAAAGGGCGGAGTGCCTACAAAATTTCATCATGATATCTTCAACGACTGCCAAATTACAGCTTGCAAAACGTTTAAATTACCTTTAAAAAAAAAAAAGTGGGCGGTGCCACGCCCATTGTCCAAAAATTTACTAATTTTCTATTTTGCGTCATAAGGTCAACGTACCTACCAATTTTCATCGTTTTATCCGCCTTTGGTAATGAATTATCGCACTTTTTCGGTTTTTCGAAATTTTCGATATCGAAAAAGTGGGCGTGGTTGTAGTCCGATTTCGTTCATTTTAAATAGCAATCTGTGATGAGCGCCGGGGAAATTGCATACCAAATTTCATAAAGATACCTCAAAATTTACTCAAGTTATCGTGTTTACAGGCGGACGGACAGACGGACGGACATGGCTAAATGAATTTCTTTTTTCACCCAGATCATTTTGATATATAGAAGTCTATATCTATCTCGATTAGTTTATGCCGTTACGGATTACCGTTATGCGAACAAAGTTAATATACTCTGTGAGCTCTGCTCAGCTGAGTATAAAAAAAGTTTATTTTTATTTGAAGATAATGAATCATTACTAAATTAAAATGAAAAATAAAATTTTATTTTGAAAAGTTTGGTTTTGAAAAAATTAAATAAATAAAATGTTTGATAGAAAAAAATGCGTAAAAAAATTTAAGTTAAAAGACTGAAAATTAAATTTAAAATGCTAAAAGGGAAATTGATATATAACTAAAAATAATATTTTTTTCCAATTTTAAATATTTTAGTTTTTGATTTCTAATTTTGAAAAAAATTCATTTTCCAAAATTTTTTTTTAAATTATTACTACATAATTTGCTAAAACCATTGCAAATTTTGCCTTGCTTATCTTAGTCTTTGCATTTCTTCGCAGAGCAGATATTTAAAAGATTTTTCGAAACATTTGCTCATTGTGCTAAATAATTTTAGTTTTGAAAAAAAGATAATTAAAAAAAACAAAATAACAATAAAAAAAGCTCAATTGACTTTCTCAACGATCTTTTCTGCCAAAAACAATTTTTGTAAATCTTTTAAAAAAACTTGCCTTTGGAACGAGTTTTTTCTGGCAAATAAAGTTTATTTATAAAACGAAAGGAGTATGAAAAAATGTTGAATTTTGATTTGCTTTGTTTTCGGATTTTAATTCCCTTAGAGTTAAAGTTTTTTTCAGGCTGGAAAGTTTATTTTCATTTTTATAAAAGCTTATTATTTAAAGAGTTTATAAAATTTTAAAAATATTGTATTTTGTTTTCGTAGAACAATTTTTTTACCCTCCAAATTGTGCCATTAGGAATTGAAAACTTAATTTTGAAATTAAAAATTGGTTCACATTATCAAAATTTGAATATCGTATTAAAAAAATTTTTGCCCAAATTTTTGTATTTGACGAATGAAAGTTTTGTGAAAAATGCCTCCAAATACAAAAGTTTGTGTTAAGCTATACTCGATTTGTGCTGGAATGACCCATGCAAAAATGTAAATATTAAGTTTATATGAATTTGTTTAATATCTTGTTTTTGTTGTAAATGCTATCTTTGTTTGTTTTAACTATATGCTTGTTTACAACATTTTCATGTTTTTACACAGCTTCAGCTTTTTAAAATTCTTTCAAGCAAAAAACACACATATGCAGATTTTTAAATATATATTTTTTTATTTTTTTTGCAGTTTCTTATAATTCTTTGTATTAAATTTATTAACTAAAATTGTTATACTTAAAATCGTATTGTTATCGTAACTAAATAACTCGCATTTGAAATGTTACATGTAATAGTTTTTTGTTTTCATTTCATTTTTGTTCTTCACCTTTAGCTTTTTATATAAATAACATTTTTTTTATTTAAAATAATAATATCTTTTGTTTTTTTTGTCTTATTTACAATTCACATTTGAAATATAATTAGCACTTAATTAATGCTTACCTAATGATAAATCTTTGTATTTTTATTTCTTTTACGATTAAGGTATTTCTTTATATTTTGGTAACCGTTTTTGTTTTTTTGTATACTCAGAAGACCGATTAGTGTTTTTGTTTTAAGAAATAATTATACAAAGAAAAATGAGAGAAAAATATTTTACAACAATATTTATATATGCAAAATGTTTAACAAAATTTAAATTTTTCAGATAATTGACGTGTTGAAAATATTTGATGGTACTGAGGTTTATAATAAACAATTTTTTTATAATCACAAAGTTTCCTTTGAAAGTACTTTTATAAATAGCTAAGTTTAAAGCTAAGGACACAGTGATCTGCATTGCACTACGCGACAAAATATTCTTTGCACGTATTCTTATGGAACGAGTCACGCTTAGTGGCAGCAGCGGCCATGTTGATCAAATAGGCAAAAAAGTGAAGCACCGCTGCCGCTACATGTCGCGCCAATCAGTGTGCCCTTGGCCTAAGAGTAGGCAACTAAAGCAGTGGTGCAGACGAGAGCTTTGTAGAGCTTCGGAGAACTGTTCGGAGTTCACCTACATATGGTGTGAGCGCAGCGACAGAGATTCTGTAAAGCCAGCAGTCAAATATCTCATGCGTGAATTCTATGTTCAAAAATTCTTCACGTTAACTCATTGGAAGGCGCGATAGCTTCCGTAGAGATTTTAGGGCGAGCTTCTCTTCCAATGTGCGCCATGCTCCTTTTAATTTGGCCTACAAATTAGGGGGACGTGACCTACTTGTTTTATGCCGACTCTGAACGGCATCTGGAAGGCAGATGAGTTTTTACTGAGAGCTTTTCATGGCAGAAACACAATCGGAGTGCTTGCCAAACACTGCCGAGGGGCAATCGCGCTCAGAAAAATTTTATGAGCCCGGGATCTTCGGTTTGGTTGGCGGAGCTTGCTACCATCACACCACGGCGTCCGCCATTTAACTCATACTACTACAAAAAGAGCTTTGAATCTATACCAGCGTTGTGCATCACTGCACTAAGGTTTCGAGCTAAAATTTAAGGTGAACGAAAAGCTAAATTTACTCTCTTGCCATCTCCTGCTCTTATTGGAATACAAACAAGTGCGCAGTAAAAATTAACTAAAGAACATTTTTTTTCTGTTTTCCATTTGACCTGTTCAACATTAAAATAAAAATTAAATCAGTCTAAATATTTAATATCCCACTTACGATTCTGTTGACAGCCCTTGCCTTTCGCCTATTAATTTTCGTAGTATCTCCTCATTTTATTTTAGCACTTTTTTGTTTTATTTAGAAGTATAAATATTTGTATGTGCACCAACGTCACTCCTTAGTGTAATTTTGTATTAACTTTTAATTCTTTCAACTCTTAGACGACTTATTCCACCTCTTTTGCTCCCATCTCCGACTTCTACTCACTTTCTATCTCTCATTCTCATATTTTATTTCAAATTCCACTTTTCTTGTAAATTATGTAAATTTAAATAAAGAAAATTTTATTTCTGTGTATGAATGTGTGAGTTAGAGATGGAAGCATGACCAAATAATCCCGACATCCCAAGCAGCCATAGCACTAATTTAACAAAACTGGAGGGTTGACATAAGGTCAGGTGCCATAACGTTAATTGACCTTGTGACAACTTATGAGCAAATATTTTCAATATAACCGATTTTGACGACAATTGACCAAACCATCCATTGCGGTAATTTTGAAAATGATGTTGCTGATACCTACACTAGATGGTGTGACATAAGGTCAACGCCGATAATGCCAATTGACCTTGTGACAACTTACGACCAAATGGTTTCAATGTAAACGATTTTGACCTTATGAACATTCTGCTATTCTGTAATAATCATAACGCAACTCTTATTTTCAAAAGCGACCAAAACGGCTACTAAATTGTTTCGTACTTGAAAAAATCCCAATTTTTGTTGAAAAGAAATCCTTTGAATTAAAAAACTTTAATTGGGTTCGAAAAAAGTTTCATTATACCTGAAAATGCCATATATTCTGCTTTCATTCCGCGAGGACTGCTTTGAAACAAAAGCAAATATTTAACGGAACGTTTTATTGATCGTGTGATGCTAACTTGTTTTTGTGTTTCCCTCGACATAAGAAAACGCGGCTATATTATTTTTAATGTAATGGTCATTATATCAAACCGAAATTTCCTTACAGCCTCAAAGTCAAATTTAAAATTAAGTTCATTGACCTTAAAGACACTTGGTGTTCATTAGACCACTTGAAGTGGTCATAAGTTCAACTGACATAATGCTTTCCTCCATTGCTGGCGCCATCGTTTCTTTAACTTTATACTTTTACTCTTCAAATATAACTTGGTGTCCTTGTTTACTCGTTTATGCTTAATTATATCCTTTTACATTATACTTTATTAAACGCTTTTCTGCTAAATGACATCAACGGTCATTGGTTATTTACCATCCCCCGCTCTC
This sequence comes from Eurosta solidaginis, assembly GCF_040869045.1. Classification (NCBI taxonomy): domain Eukaryota; kingdom Metazoa; phylum Arthropoda; class Insecta; order Diptera; family Tephritidae; genus Eurosta; species Eurosta solidaginis. The sequence continues at coordinate 245,289,236 of NC_090320.1, forward strand.
CCGCATTTACCGGCAATTTTCGAGCGTATGTTTCCAAGTATTCCACTGCCAATTTTACATTACGCACTTGTATACCCAATAGCATGAAAAACTACATAATTTTGCTAACAAATAAGGCCGCTCCGGTTTTCACCAAAAAATCGTATCGATTTCATGATAGGTATTTTTGCTGTTGTGGTAACCGTATTGGCACTTTTCAATTCCTCAAGCAATACTGAAAACCTGTAGATCGCATGTGCTAAGAAATAGTTTAATTTGATACAAAAAGTTTTATTTCATTTGAAAAAAGTTTGAATCATTTGGTTTGAAAACAATTACACTTGCTTTGAAAAAGTCTCATGTGCTTTGAAAAAAGTTTCATTTGATTTGAAAAAAGTTTCAGTTGAAGTGAAAAATATTTCATTCGAATTGTAAATAATTTTATTTGATTTAAAAAAAGTTTCATTTGACTTTGAAAAAAGTTTTATTTGACGCCAAAAAAGTTTTATTTGATTTCAGATAAGTTTCGAGTGATTTGAAAAATTTTTCATTTGATTTGAAATATGTTTTATTTGGTTTGAAAAATGTTTTCTTTGACTCAAGAAGTTTTAGTTTGATTTTAGAAAAGTTTAATTTGACTTGAAAAAATTTTACTCGATTTGAAAAAAGTTTCAATTGATTTCGAAATATTTCACTTGATTTGAAAAAAGCTTTATCTGTTTTGAAAAAAGTTTGATCTGGCTTGAACAAGTTTCAATTGATTTAAAAAGAGGTTCACTGGATTTTAAAAAATTTCATTCGATATTAAAAGTCTCGTTTGATTCAAACTAGGTTTATACGGATTTGAAAAAAGTTTAATTTGGAATGAAAAAGTATCATTTGATTTGAAAATAGTTTCATTTGATTTCAAAAAAGTTTCGTTTGATTCGAAAACAGTCTAATTTCATGCTACAGGGTATATAAAAATGTGTTTCATACTAACTTTGATTTTATCACTTGTTTGCTGTTCTTCTTCCAATTTCTTACTTCAGGCCAGAGGACAAATTAGTACTTCGCAGTATGAGTGTTCACTTATGTATGTGTGAGTGTATGATAATGTGAATGCGTGTGTCCCTTTATGTGCCTATGTGTAAGTGCGTGTGTTTGTGTTGAGTACGCGTGTTGCACGTTTACAAATATTTTACCTCATTGTGTCAGTATTTTTCTTGTCACTTTGCTGTAATTGATGGTAGTTGTTATTGTTACCATTTCTAGTATTATTATTGTATTAAACTCTACGTGTTCTTGAGTTATTGCAGCAATTGTAGTTGTAGTTTTAAGAGTCGTAACTATAGTAGTTTATAGTAAATAGTTTGCAGTTGTCTTCATATTTAGTCGTATGTGAGATCCCTGTTTAGTGCTTGCTCACCACATTCTCCAAATTCATATCCGTTTCCATATTCATCATACCCATGCCCTCTTCCGTTTCCATTTCCGTTGACGCCATGCGTGCACTCGCGTTCATGTTTACCATAATGGCATCACCATCAGCAATTGTCTTCAACCCTGCCTCCTCTCACGCATACTTCCCATTTGCTACGAATTTCCATCGCTGCGATTCTAATGCTGAATTACAACGCTGCGCTGTTATGCCATGCTCGTTATGATCACGTGAATCTAGGCATACATTAAGTTTATTATGCCGCAGGAAACCACCTTCACGCAATGTCCAACGCTGATTCTCTGAGCTGTCACACTCTTTCATCACCACCTCGGAGCCACGTTGGAATTGGACGAGCGTCAGACAGAGGTCATCATGTTTGATTTGGCCTTTTTTGGTGTAGGCCCATTCCTGATTGCCGCCCGTATTGTGACACTGGAAGAGTCCTATGTGCAGCGTTGAGTTGATGAGCGCATGCAATGAGAAAGAGAGATAAAATGAATAACAAAAATTGGGAAAATGCAATTTTAATCAATGCCTTAATTAAATTTGCATACAATTTTTATTTTTAATATCTTTTTTTGGTTATATTTCTTGTTTTTAATTTTTTATTGTTCAACCAATGAAACAGAACAGATACTGACTTGGCTTGGCTGATGTGCATGCCAGTGGATAGGAAGTGAATACAGCAGCAAACAGTTCATTGGCCTCCATAGCCATTACAGTGAACATCGAAGGGGCGCAAACTGAACAAGTTGCAAAGTTTCATTGAAGTGAAATTAATCAAAGCATCATTGGCTATAGCCCAATGGCGTTATAAGATTGTCGGGTAAGCGGAAGTTTATAATTGAGCAAGTGTGATTAGGTTTGCAGTCGGTGATTGATTTAAGAACACATTTTACAAATTACATGCGATCAGTTAGAGTCAACGTAAAGAAGCTCTGTGGGAGGAATTCCTGTGATTAGTACAGTTGATAGGAGCTGATTGAAAAAAGGTCAGCTCGTTTAGAAAATCGACATTTCGACGTTAACGAAAGGACCCGAAATGCCTTTGGAGTGAGAGCTGGAATCTTTGCAGCACTCACGGTCATTTTCATACGTATTAAGCCACCTTCTAGGTTATACAGGCGGCTGTTTGGATTCTCATTCTTTGTTGGATGCTGATAAGGAAATGGCTTAGACTGCGGCACGTCGGTATATACCATCATAAAAAGAATATGGTATTCAAATATATTTGAATCAGAGACGATGTCCTTTTTGGGGGCTTTCAAGTAGCTTTAAGTAAAGCGATTCAATACGTAATGAGGGACAGGAATGCATGGGATTGTAATTCTTATAACACCTCAATTTCGAAGCCCTTCAGATCTCATGGATATTGAATGCAAGGGGATGCCTGTACTGCTCCACTATACTGCTCGTAAATTTACTCATAATATTTTTCGATTAACATCCTTCGACTGGGGCTCTTGATGACTTGCCTTATCAACAACCAACAAAACCTATGTGTCAAGATTATAATAGTTCATTCCTTACTTCGTGGTCGCTAAGCTAATAGCATTTTATTGAACTTCCAGTGTGGGATTGTGCTTCCCAGCCGTCTCATATTCTGCATTCAAAAGTGCAGATTTGCTGAATTCAAAATTAGTTAGGTAAGCTGGCAGCAATAATTTCCTTTAAAACAATACTGTCCACTACTGGAGCTAGCTGAGCGAATGACGTGGTAAAACGGTGTGGGTTATACACTTTACGACGGGGCTGGTAAATTGTATCCTCATACCGCTCGATATATTCCACATCGCTTTGTTAAATAAAGAATATTTGCTTTTTGAAAACACCAACCTGTCTCCCCAGCTCCAGATCGGATCATGGAGCGATTAGTGACCACAATGCGAGTTAGTCTTTAAAGATGCATTTGTAGTCAGCTCACGAACCGATCGACGTAGGTACGGCTGGTAAAAATTGAACTTCGATCCCGGCAGTGCTGCTCGGCAGTGGTGCTAACCAAAAATAAAAGCATCCTAACTACAGTTTACCAATTGTATGAAATTATCATCCATAGAACCATCAATTTTCTGTAGCTGCGAGAAAGGAAGCGTTCCTTGCCTGAAAGCAGCTGTTGCTGCGCTGCTACTGGCAGCACCATCCATCGCCCCATTCAAGTGTCGCTGCGCTACTAGTGGTGGCACCATCTGTCGCCCCATTGCTGCTCAACTATTGTCGTTCGTCCCTCTATACTACATCCTACCTTTTGCCCCACTTTTGCCGCTCAGATTTTAACCATCAAATGCAAGACCTTCGGGCACCTAAGCTAGTCTTCTGCTCCTGCTATCGTCGGTTGCCGCTGAGTTGGCAATCTTTTTAATCCCCCTATATTTGTGTGCATATTCGATCTTACCATATAAATTCTTCTTATTCCTTGGAGGTTTACAGAGTCTCTAAGTGATATTTAATGTTTAAGCGATTCTTAATCTCTTGACAGGATCGACCTGAAATATTGTTTACTCAGCAGGTGAGCTGTGTTTTAAAAAAATATGGCTCAGCTCCATTAGAAGCGAGACTATGAGTAAAAAAACTATAACTATATTCTGTAGAGCGAGCTTTCAACAGGGAGCGTATTTAGAGGTACTTTAAGACTTAAGCAACCACTAACCGTTATACCTTCTTCTTGAAACTCATGTCACACTGGTAAAGCCAGGATCAGCATAATAAAGGTTAGCTTTTTATTAACGATGGTTTAATCATTCAGCGGGAACAAATTTAAGCAGACTTATAAGCACGTCTTGCCAATTTGTTAACGGTACCCAAAGACAGAATTTAAATTCAGCTTTGGCAATGCACCATATCCAACCATGATCTGCCGACTAATCATAGTGGAAGCTTCTAAGCATAGCGAATACAGTAGTTGGAGCTCAATCGCATCCTAATGCAAAAGAAGAATGTAATTTTTTTGGGAAAACCTGCTTAATCTCAACTTAGATATATAGGAATAGTTTTGGGGCTAACTACTTGAGCGACAAGAAGCTGCGGGAAGAAGATATACTTGCATCATTCAATGACTAATAACTATATCGGGCTCCTTTAGGACAGTAATACCTGAGCCTATACTATAGGAGGGAAGTCTCTTCCATACGACTGATTTTGATAACCAGATATTTCCATCCATTGTTCGCGGGGTTTTGAACGAAGGTGGCTAAGAAGTTAGAGATCTAGTTTGAATTCTAGGCCGGCACATTGGCAATTTAGAGCTTTATGGCCATATTATGTATGACGCCGTGACACTTTACATGTAGCCACTGATATTGCTATTTACCACTAATCAGGTTTAAACTATGTACAAACACACACCAAATTGACAATTTATACCATTTGGGCATTTTATTATCGTATAATAAATTGTAATAATAAATTGCCAATTTAAAAAAATTGCATAATAAATTGTTTCAAACTGCAAATGCAACCTGGTAAAGTGCGTTTATTGAGTAGATTTAAACGCCAGTTACACATAGCTCAATATATGGTTGGCTCATCTCATCAGCTGATTTGATTTTTTTCATTTCACTGGAGTAGGGATTGTCAAAAGAAGATAAACTCAAAATGAAACCAACACACTTTCTTACAACACACGAAAAAGTTTTATGTTTTCATTCCATTCAATTCGCCTAATACTAACATGCATATTTTGACAGTCTCAACAAAGGTATGTTGCTGCTGTAGAGATGAGCCAACCAGCTATCAAATTACTATTGTGTAAAGCTAAATTGAGTTGTATGAACACCACTCAATTTAAATCGAAATTGCCCCAATTTATTTTTATGTTTGAACATAGTATAACTGTCACTCACTGAATGTGAATGAATGCACTTATATTATACCAATTTTGGTTTAAACGAGAAAAAATTACTCATTGCGTCATACATAATTTGCCCCTTAATATGAAATTTATGTCTAGCTGGATGATGCAGATTGCGATTAATGGATGATTACGACTAATTATCCATTATGATATAGTAATCATGTCTGTTTATCAAAAATACAGTAATTGTTGAAGCTAAGGCAAAATACATGTTATGATTACGGTAATTGTATTCGCAAGTACCTCATTTAATAAGTACAACTTTCTTTATGCCATAGAAACTTGTAATTAGGATTTCAATAATTCTTATATTGTGAAATCGATAACTGAGCAAAGTGCTATGATTACAAGAAATATTTGATTACAGCAGTCATAATTTCAATTTGTGTTAATTACAATTACATTTACTGTTAAAATTAAGATTACGATTACTACGTTCGTACCTTTAAAGTGAAATTACGACAAATGTAATTATAATAGCAAGTGAATTACTTCACGATTGCAATAATTGTTCGAGCGGGGCCAAATGGAGCCGGAATTCCTCGTGAATTCCGGAAACGGGGAACCTATGGGGACCCGGTTCTTGAAACTCGCGATAATGAAACGGAAAACTTACCAGCTGTGCCTAGCTGTCCAACAACAAACAGGTAAGTTAAATATCCAAAGATGTAAAGTATATATATGTATATATATATAATAGCCTGCCGCACAGGCCTTTATTAAAAATATAAAAGGATGAAATAAAAATGTATTGGCAAACACTCACCTGGTGGATCGCTGATAGAAGAATAAGGGAGAGCTTATAGCTGTTCGTCCCTTTTATAGGCCCGAAGGAACTGATGCCATTTAACGGAACCGTTTTTAGGAAAGCAAAGTCCATAAAAGGAAAAGAAACGCAACGAGTGCTTGCAGCGAGTTTCCACCAGCGACCTCTCCAGGTGAGGTTTAGGGATGATAATGCAGGCTTTAACAATAATCATTTTTAAAGTAAGATCAAATTTCAATTTCAGAAATCGTTATCGTAATCGTCTTTTACTACAAGTTCAATGATAACCTACAAACGCTAACTGCACGTACTTACAATATATTGGTTTTTTATTCGGAGTTTGATTGCTACTTACCCACTGTGCCATCAACTAAATTGCCAATTGTGTCCAAGCAATCTGTGGGTCCTTGCTTGAATTGGCCAAACTCGAACGATTCCGGCACTTGTAAGTCCGGATAGACATTCTCCAGATACCATTTAAATGGTTTACAATGCAATCTCTCTTTCAGCGCTAACCGCTCGTCGATGCTGTACACAAGCGGAAGAAGCAAATTGTTGATGCAAAGAACATCCAATAGTGAAGATGCCAGCAGCAGCAACAAGAAAAGGTCGGAAAAAAAGGAAACAAAAAAATGAAAATGTACACAGGATAAATGTTAACAAGTTGAGCAAAGGCATATTGCAGTCTTTTGCTGCAGCAACATCATTATTTACTATCAACAATTTAAAGCTCACCACCCTCTCCCCTTCAGCACACACACACACTTACTTGCCATATGCGATATTCTTAGCCAACGGCACTGCAGCATAATAATATTGCTTGTAGTCGTCCATCCAAACTTCAGCTGCACGTCTTGTATTTCGTGCAAATACATTACCGCTGCCACCGGGAAAAGTGTATGGATGTCGTTTACGAAAAACATGCCCCACACGACTGCATGGTATTATCTCTAAACTACCGCCACATTGCCAAACACGAAATGAAATCTCTAAATTCTCACCACCCCACACATCCATTTTCATATCGTATTTGCCAAGTTTATTAAAGTAAGCCTTGTCAATGACAAACAAACCGCCGGCTATCATTGGTGTACGTATGGCAGTGGTTGGATCATTTTGACGTGTCGCACGGTCCACAGCACTCAAATACTCCCATTTGAATATCAAATTCCAATCGAAACCGCCACGTAAATCAGCCGATGCGCCAATATATTGAAAGTTGTCCATACTAATGACATCGATGACCGGACAAACAACACGTGTCGGATCTTCACGTACACGTTCGAGCAGCGGCTCTAACCACTTTTCATTACACTCGACATGACTATCGAGAAAGGTGAGTACGCCAGCCACAGCCGCATTGGCGCCACGTACACGCGAACGTACAAGTCCTTCACGTTTTTTATTGCGCAATATGCGCACTTTGTCGATTTTGGCCAACTCCAAACCATCCTCAGCTGAGTGTGGGAAATGAATAATTAAAGAGATTAATTTGAATTTGGTTGATGGTAATATTGAGGTAAATAAATACTTATTTGTGTGTGTAATTTGTGATAATTAAGTTTCGTGTTTGTTTGTGTGAAATAAGGGTTGTTTTTTTGTAATACTTACGATGATCACTGAAGTCGTCGACTAGAATAATTTCTCGTATTAAATGTTCAGGACTTCGATTTAGCACACTGAAAAAACAAATGGGGTTATAAGAGTTAATTGAGTTAGTTCTGCTTGAGTGGTTAGCGTGTGAATGTTTGTTTATCTGCAAAGCTAATGAATGAATGTATGTATGTACATTAGGGTGGTTGTCAAATGTCTAGCCTTTTTCTCTTTCGCATCTGCGTATATGGATTTTTGGACATCCTGAGGCATTAAAGTCAAGTATCAAACTCAAAGTAATTATTTCAGTACATGCAAAGCTCTTCTGAAGAGCTATAATAAGTCGCGGAAAGTTCATATTATTGCAAGCGTTGGTGCCACCGCAGTTTAGAGTACTTACCCTCGACGGTTGTAGATGTGATTTTAAGCATGCTTTCGATCGACTTCTACATACTGTTTAAATCGGCACAAATCACACTTAAACTCAGAGAATAGAGGTCTTGGAAGGATGCCAAGATGAAGCACATCATCCTGAATATATTTATAGTGGGTTCAGTTAGGTCCGGAATAGATTATTTCAAGTAAGAATAAGTGTAAAGAGACACGCTCTCAGTTGAAAACAGCATACAAATCTACAGCCGACGGCTCCAAGATGCATCCAACCCTCTACGTGTTTCAAGCAGAAATTCGCACAATTTTGCAAACCTGCAAATCAATTGAGCAAAGTGCAGTGTAATTGAGAGATTTTCTGACAAGAAGAAGAAAATTAAATGTAAGGCGCGATAACCTCGGAAGAGATCTAACGAGCTTCTCTTCCAATTTGCGTCGTGGTCCTCTTGATTTTCCCTACAAATTGGCCGGAGAGCTTTTCATGGCAGAAATACACTCGGAGCGCTTGCCAAACATTGCCGAGAGGTGACCCCGCTTAGAAAAATTTTCTTCTAATTGAAGAACCTTATTTCTAAAATTTTGATGTTGCTTTGCCCGGGGTGTCAACCCAGGGCATACGGTGTGGTAGGCGGAGCACGCTACCATCACACCACGGTGGTCGCCACACATTTTAGCATTAGCTGGGGCATTTATGGAACATATTCTGACATAAGTTGTTTTTCAACCGAATTCTGCGATAGAGCGCTTTCGAAGCAAATTCTGAAATCGGGTGTTTTTGAAATATTCTCGAATATGACATTTGGCGAACTGGGGTGATATCCCACGCAACCGTCGTTAAAACGTCTTTAAGTTTGATTGTGGCAAATGTTCGATTTTAGAGACTCCATCAGTAAATGAAAATGCTATGCTGCTGTGGTTTTTTTTTTTGATATTGTTCCGGCTCTGTACATTAACAGAGCAAAGAGCAGAGCCGTAGCACAAACATGAGAGCAATAAGCAAGCGCTACTATTTATATACAACTTGCAGAGTTGAGTGTATCAATGTAATAACAACAACAAAAAAACAAAGAAGCTACAACAGCAATAACAATAACAATATCACAACGTTTCATCAGCTCCAATGACAAAAACAATTGAAAAGACAAGGTTTCATATAACAATGCTCAATAGAGTACAGAGCAAGAAGTACATTTTTGCGCTATCGCTCTACTACAAGTAGCATTCCGTTCGCAGTTTTTACTCTACTATTTGTTCCACTCTAAAACAGGCCATAGCTCATAGCTACGGCTCTGCTCTATGCTGAATTCATGTTCAGAGCCGGAGCTGTAGCAGAGCATATTTTTCGTTTCTATTGCTATTCCGGATTAAACTTGTTTTGTCTTACAAAATACTTTTAAAGTTGAACCGCTTTGAGTGATTCAAATGATTTCCTTACCTGACTATTGTGCGTAGTAGTGTGGATCGAGCTTCATTATGGAAGGTAATAATAACACTCGTCTCTGGTAAGTCTTCGCGATATTTTTTGTTTCGGCACCTGAAACAGAAAAAAGAAAACCAATTTATAAACATAAGGCAGTCGAAGTTTGCGATTTTAAGAATTTGGAAATAAATGCCAAAAAATCCTAAAACTCTTACTCAGAGTCTGACTTAATTCGTATATGTGGCTAGTTTTAAATCTACATTTTCGCGCATGCGAACAGAATTTGTCCTCATACTAGTGATATATGGAAAAGGGTGATGGCAAGGGTTGAAGCGGTAAGAACGTACAAGACTTGTGTGCTGTTCAAGCAGTCGAATGGTCTTTAAATATAATTTGATATCACAAAAAGTTTACAGTACATGTGATGAAATGCCCACAATTAACCGATTTAGTTTCAAAAGCAAAACAACTTATCTTCAAATTCTACTAAAAATACTTTATTCCTTTAGTAATTTTATAATGCCAGATATGAAATTAATATTAGCTTACTCGTTTGCTACGATTTCCGCCTTTTAGTGGCCTCCATTCAGCTACATATTTTACAATGAAATACAATACATTCAAACACACCTACACACCTACATACCTACATACTTACATTTTATATTTTATAGAATAATAAAGAGCCCTTCATGATATTTTAAACGCTGTTTGAGTTGTTGTCCATTGAAGCGTTAAAGCTGCCCGGTTTATTTTGTCTTTTTTTATACTCAGTTGAGCAGAGCTCACAGAGTATATTAAGTTTGATTGGATAACGGTTGGTTGTACATATATAAAGGAATCGAGATAGATATAGACTTCCATATATCAAAATAATCAGGATCGAAAAAAAATTTGATTGAGCCATGTCTGTCCGTCCGTCCGTCCGTCCGTTAACACGATAACTTGAGTAAATTTTGAGGTATCTTGATTAAATTTGGTATGTAGATTCCTGAGCACTCATCTCAGATCGCTATTTAAAATGAACGATATCGGACTATAACCACGCCCACTTTTTCGATATCGAAAATTTCGAAAAACCGAAAAAGTGCGATAATTCATTACAAAAGACAGATAAAGCGACGAAACTTGGTAGATGAGTTGAACTTATGACGCAGAATAGAAAATTAGTAAAATTTTGGACAATGGGCGTGGCACCGCCCACTTTTAAAAGAAGGTAATTTAGAAGTTTTTCAAGCTGTAATTTGGCAGTCGTTGAAGATATCATGATGAACTTTGGCAGGGACGTTACTCCTATTACTATATGTACGCCTAATAAAAATTAGCAAAATCGGAGAAGGACCACGCCCACTTTTAAAAATTTTTTTTTTTAAAGTAAAATTTTAACAAAAATTTTTATATCTTTACATTATATAAGTAAATTATGTCAACATTCAACTCCAGTAATGACATGGTGCAACAAAATACAAAAATAAAAGAAAATTTCAAAATGGGCGTGTCTCCGCCCTTTTTCATTTAATTTGTCTAGGATACTTTTAACGCCATAAGTCGAACAAAAATTAACCAATACTTTTGAAATTTGGTAGGGGCATAGATTTTATGGCGCTAACTGTTTTCTGTGAAAATGGGCGAAATCGGTTGATGTCACGCCCAGTTTTTATACACAGTCTTCCGTCTGTCCTTCCGCATGGCCGTTAACACGATAACTTGAGGAAAAATCGATATATCTTTACTAAACTCAGTTCACGTACTTATCTGAACTCACTTTATCTTGGTATGAAAAATGAACGAAATCCGACTATGACCACGCCCACTTTTTCGATATCGAAAATTACGAAAAATGAAAAAATGCCATAATTCTATACCAAATACGAAAAAAGGGATGAAATATGTTAAGGTAATTGGATTGTTTTATTGACGCGAAATATAACTTTAGAAAAAACTTTATAAAATTGTTGTGACACCTACCATATTAAGTAGAAGAAAATGAAAAAGTTCTGCAGGGCGAAATAAAAAACCCTTAAAATCTTGGCAGTTATTACATATATAAATAAATTAGCGGTATCCAACAGATGATGTTCTGGGTCACCCTGGTCCACATTTTGGTCGATATCTGGAAAACGCCTTCACAACTACCACCACTCCCTTTTAAAACTTCTCATTAATACCTTTAATTTGATACCCATATCGTACAAACTCATTCTAGAGTCACCCCTGGTCCACCTTTCTGGCGATATTTCGAAAAGGCGAACACCTATAGAACGAAGGCCCACTCCATTTTAAAAATACTCATTAACACCTTTCATTTGATACCCATATCGTACAAACAAAGTCTAGAGTCACCCCTGGTCCAGAAAGGCCCACTCCCTCTTAAAATACTCATTAACTCCTTTCGTTTGATACCCATGTTGCACAAACGAATTCTAGAGTCACCCCTGGTCCACCTTTATGGTGATATCTCGAAACGGCGTCCACCTATGGAACTAAGGATTACTCCCTTTTAAAATGCTCATTAACACCTTTTATTTGATACCCATATCGTACAAACAAATTCTAGAGTCACCCCTAGTCCATCTTTACGGCGATATCTCGAAAAGGCGTCCATCTATAGAACTTAGGTCCACGCCCTTTTAAAATACTCATTAATACCGTTCATTTGATACCCATATCGTACAAACGCATTCTAGAGTCAACCCTGATCCACCTTTATGGCTATATCCCTAAATGGCGTCCACCTATAGAACTATATAGACCTATAGAACCCTCATAAAATACTCTTTAATGCCTTTCATTTGATACACATGTCATACAAACACATTCCAGGGTTCCCCTCGGTTCATTTTCCTACATGGTTATTTTCCCTTATGTTGTCACCATAGCTCTCAACTGAGTATGTAATGTTCGGTTACACCCGAACTTAACCTTCCTTACTTGTTCATTTTATTTTTAGTTCTTTGAATTGATTTTCTGTTCTTCGACAAATACCGTTATTATTTACCCATAACATGCAACATATGCTGACAAAAAAAAAATGCTTGAGGACAAAAGGATTTGTTGATAATCTAGGGCAGAGAATGTTATGCGCTTTTAGGATTACTCTCATAATAGCTACGAAGAATGGAAATCCCTTAAGACGTGTGGAAATCGAAAAGGCGCAAAATAAATTGATAAACATACATACAATTGTACTTGATTTAGTGTACAAGGTGATAGAAAGAAAGCTGAACAAGCAAGTCAAAATTTTGAGACCTTGCACAGGGTTTGCATTTGTCTATGACAAGCTCAGAATACTTTGTCGAGGTCGACGATTTCTAACCTTGCTGTTTTCAGTGAGTATTGCATTGAGTCTTTTTCAGCTGGTTCGCAGGTAGATTGTATCTATACTGACTTTTCGAAAGCCTTTGATAGGGTCTCCCATAGAGTACTAATTAATAAACTAGGATGCCTTAGTTTTCATTCTTCCTTTCTGTTATGGTTAAGTTCATATTTATCCAGCAGGCGGAGTGTTGTTACTCTTGATGGGGAGTCTTCTATTCCCTTTATTGCCTCTTCTGGGGTACCACAGGGGAGTATACTAGGTCCATTATTATTTAATCTTTTTATTAATGACATTAGCAATAGCTTTACATTTGCTAAATGTCTTCTTTACGCTGAAATTACAAAATGACATTACCAAGCTACATCTGTGGTGTCTCAGGTCTCATCTGTCCTTAAATGCATCTAAATGCTTTCATGTGACTTATTCTAAGTCATCCAATATACTTAGCTCAAAATATAGTATTTCTAATTGTGACCTTCAATGTCTTAGTGAGATTAAGGACCTTGGGGTTATATTTGATAGCAAGTTTTCCTTCAATAATCATATTAGCCACGTTACCTCTAAATCTTACTCAATGCTGGGTTTTGTTAGGCGCAATTCCGCGAAGTTCTGTGACCCTTATACTTTTAAAGCTCTCTATACTTCTTTTGTAAGGTCTCATTTAGAATATGCTGTCTTTATTTGGAGACCTAGTACTATGACAGCTATAAATAGACTAGAGAGAATACAAAAACGCTTTCTTAAGTATGCTCTTTGGACGTTAAATTTTGAGGAGCCAATACCATCTTATACTGCTCGTCTTACACTGCTAAGTCTCAAATCCTTGGAGAGTCGAAGATCTATACTCTCATTGTCCTTTACTTTCAAAATTGTCAAGGGCCTAATTGACTGTCCATACTTATTAGAAAGGATTCGGTTTAATGTCCCTCAACGGTTTCTTCGTAATATGTCTCCTTTCTATGGGGTTAATACGAGAACGCTATATGCTCGTAATCCTCCCGTAAATCGTGCTTTAAGGGAGTTTAATTCACTAAGTGATGCTATCACTTTGGATTTTTCGATGCCAATTAATGCTTTTCTCGTGATGCGTAACTCAGCCCTATAAGTGGTTCGATTTATACACAAAATTAGTATGTAACCTATAAATTAGTTCAGTACATAGTCTGTAAAGATTGTATTCCAAAGACTCATAATTAAATAAAGAAATAAAGAAATATTTTAATGGCCATTATCAATACAAAATCTCTCAACCCTATACTCAGGGTGTTGATAAGAAACCACATCTTGTCTCATAAGCCGTCAAAAAAGAACTGCTCTCTTTCTCTCACCTTGAATGAAAGGCTATACTTCGTGAACAAAACCGAATTTTTTCGATGTGAGTAAGTATAAAGCGTAATTTTGCATTTTCTGTCAAATTTCAAAAATTTCTGAACTTTTTAATAACAGAATATCACCCATGATACAAAAAAGAAGACAGTTCCACTCAAAATGATTTGATGCATTTGGAGATTTTTGAAGTTTCATAATGTTTGTTGTTTTGCCAGAAGCGTTGCCATACCGTTGCTGCTTAAGTCGAAATTGTGGTTTTTCGGGACGGAAATTTCCTTTAGCATGAAAACGCAATGGTCATCTGAGACAATATATAAAAATAGTGGATAATGAGTAATACATTAGTTAATGACTCATATCTTTATGACAGCTTGACCCCTAGACAGAACAAAATACACGAAAAATCCTGTTGTTCTAGCATGACCCTATTATCATGCCCCTACAGTGAATATTTCTCAAGGAATGTTGAGAAAAAGTGTATCTCCAAAGTCTGCACATCTATGTCAATGCTAAAAGAGCACAGAATGTGTATAGGCGAGGCTTCCACAAGGTGACCCCTGGTACAACGGTCAAAAACACTCACATAACTAGTGGCTAACCTGCAGAGCTACAGGGTAATGTTCTCCCCAAAAAAATGGTTTAACAATTCCCTCCTAATGTACGGGCTATATTCCCCTGCTTTGCATACTTCGATCCATGCTTCTTCCACCAAAGCAATTTTCGAGCTCGAAAAACTTACTAAAAACCTTCTTTTCTAGGCTAATATTTCGTATTAGAATATTTCCAAGGCATGGGGCCCATTATTTTTCATTTTTTATTTAAAATAACTATGCAAGTAATTTAGTCATATTCGTTAATATGAAATCCATCAAAATTAGAAAAATTCGTAACATTTTTCAATATGGTAGCTTGTTTTTGGTGAAATTGTCATTGTCCCCGCAAAAGTCAAGTGCCTAACATCACACTAAATGGAGCTACCGCTCTTTTCCAAAATTATAGAACTTTAAAGTAAGTCCCCAATAGAGGTTTACGCCGATCATTTTATCGGCGTGGGCGGCGCGCCGGCGTACGCAGGTATTCTTACTTTGAAAAGCTATATCTTTCTATATAAAAAAATTATATTTAGGAAAGGTTTTGTTTATAGGTATTTAAAGAAATCAACGTTTTGGCCATTTCGGAAAGATCCGGGGTTTTGTCTCAAAATCTCGCAGATCGTTCAAACATTTTCATGAGTAGCTCCTTGCGGAGGGATTGCCCCTCGTTCACTTACTCTAGAGAGGCTTCGAACCTAACCCCGGTTTTTGGAATTGTTGCTGAAAAGAAATAGAGATACATAAAATGGTCACACTTTTGTCTGTATATTTCGGCGTAGTTTGTGGCTCCTTGGCGGTCACGCACAAAAGCGACTTACGGTTGCTATTAATGGTCTTTTAATACTCATGCCTCTAGTGGCACAGGTAGCCTTCAGTTTTTTAGACTGTTTTTAGGAGCTACAATTCCCGATGTGCGAATTGTAGCAATCCCGACCACCAGTCGCTAACACGCCTCCTAACCCTCACACAATATGACAGCACAGAAGCTATAGGACTGCGACTTCGAACTCATACCTTCGTCGACGTCACTGTCATAGAAGCTCTAGGTGTAGCTCCGAAGACTTTCTAACGGATGTTTTTGTCGCGCTATTCTGCCGAGCTACACCAGAGAAACACCTTGAAACGGTGGGAGTGCCTATTCGGCCAAGGATGCCGCCCTCGAAATCATAAACAGTCTAAGTGGATGTCGTTGCGTAACTTATGGGTGAAAATCGTATAATCCTCGGAGCATCTACATAATTAAAATTTTACAAGGACCGTCGATAAAATTTGTAAAGGCAGACCAAAGGTTGCAGACGCTTGTGCTCACAACATTGATTTCTATAGTCTTCGTTAAATCGAAACGATATTTTAGAATGAAAGTCGACCGATTTTAAGTTGAAAGATGTTAACTGTTGTTTTCCAGGTTTATGATATAAAATCTCATTATGGAAGACTAGATCGAGTGTCCACTATGTCAGAGTAGTAGAGCACACGGTCATTAGTTCGACTGTATTGAGAAAGCTTTTGCTTCACCACTTTGAGAGTTCTTGCGAAGGGCAAAGCCTCACCTAGTAAAAATATGTGCCTACGTATTCACATTTGTAAAAGGAGCCGTAACGTGTAGGTGATATTTAAACTTAGTTGACAGGCTATAATCAATGTGATTCACTCCAAGCGATTAGTTTTGGATAGGCCCGCCAACTTTAGGAAATGTCAAACCGGGAGGCTTTGATGTTGCAGGATGAAGTGTGAAAATCAAAACTAACATATCAGACGCTTTGTATAGTTTCGCAAATAAACAACAGATGTTTGAATGTAGGCCCAAGTGATTTTTCAAACCCTTCTCATACATACATCTGTCCTCAACTTAAGTATGAGGTAAGAATAATTTCAAAGTAGTGTTTATGTCCCTAGAACCTACTAAAGGATTTTGCATGACTGATTTCGCTTATTCTTTCACCCAATTGCAATATAAATTTTGTTTTTTTTTTTTAAATCTTGAGTAATTTCCTTTTTTTTATCAACTTGAGGACAATTTGAAAACATATTCTCCTTTGATCATTTTATTAGAATTTATTGTTTATTATAAATTTTTTTTCTTTAATTATTAAGTGAGCATTTATATTTTATGTATAATTTTTCTTTTAGTGTTTTGTTTTAATAACTTGGTGAGTTGGGTGAAGCAAAATCCGTGTTAAGCTGGCATTGAAACCACCTGTTTTTTTTTAAATTAATTTTGAACGGGTAGAAAGTTACATTTCGCATTTGGATTCTTATAACTGGCAGTGATGCGCATCCGTTGATACCCCTTTCGACCATATCCGTCCAATTTTCAGCATGATCAATAATTGGCCTAGACAGTCTTAAATGAGTAGAAAATACAGTACCGCGCCGGTGGCCGCCGCCGCCGCAACGATATTTTTGACCTTCGGCGGCGGCGTGCAAAAAACTACGAAAATCGGCGGCGGCGGCGGCGTTTATTGGCGACGTATATCTCTAGTCCCCAGCATATATTTTGAAAATATCGTAAAATTTTGAAATTTTTAAACTTTTTGGAAAAGCGTGAGAATTTGGCGTAACTTCGCAGATCTCTTTTTCTTCTTTTCCGCAATTATATTATTATTATTGTTATTTATTTATTATTACGGCGTTTTAAGCTTAAAACTTAGATTATTACAAATTATAAATCCATTTTAATAATAATAGGATTTCTAGCGTTTGGGGTGTCGGAATGCATGAGATTCCGATCAGCACGGGAACTGGTGGTCCCAACGGACGAGTCTTGGAGTCATATCATTGGGAGGTTTGAAGGACGTGTTCTCAATCCTGCCCTACTCCAAGACGTATGATTACACAGTTTTGTTATTTATGCTGTCCGAATGCATTTGATTCCGGTCAACCCAAAAGCTAGCAGCTCAGCAGAATGGGCCACACTTATCGAACGGTTGGAAAGGACGTGTTTCCAATCCTCCCTGTACCACCTTTTATGTAAACATAATTAATTATAATATATCATTATTGTAGGAATATACGTGATTCACATGAACCCTCCAACTGTTTGTCTGGGACGATATTTTCAGGAATTCTTTCCTAATTTGATTGCGAGCGATATATGTATTTGACCTGATGCATAAGGTTCCTCTGTGTCTATTTGGATTACCGTGTACGCTCAAGGATCAGTAACATGAAATACAGATACAAAATATTTTATCTTATTGGAAGGGTTTTGCAATAGTCTAATAAACTTTTTTTGAAGGTGTTTAAGTTTTCACAATTTTTAACATGATTAGGTAGTTCATTAAAACATTTCAGGCCTTTGTAAAATATATTTTGCTTGTCCATTTCTGTTTTGAGAAGAGGTAATCTAAAACTATTATTTTCCCTGATTATGTAAGAATGGGTTTCATTCACATAAACAAGTTTTTCACTTAGGTAGGCTGGTAATTTACCATGCTTGATATAAAATACAAATTTAATACTATGGTAAAATATCAACTGTTTCACGCTCAGCCAGTTTAGTGCATCAAGCATACTCTTTATGGAAGTGTCGTACCTCACTTTCAATATAAATCTCATAGCTTTGTTTGCATAATTTGTAACCTGTCTACTTGTGTTTCATTGGCAATAAAGAATATTGTAGGGCAATATAAGAAGTGCGGTTCTATGATGGATCTATGAACTTTCAACCTATATTTCTTACTAATAAGTTTACACGATCTCTTCCAAAATCCAATGTTTATGCCCATTTTGGCAACCATATAATCATATGATCCGTAAACCTCAGTTTATTGTCAATCAGGATCCCTAAGTACTTAACTATTTTGACACCCTCAATGCTCGTATTCATTATTTTTAGATCTAAATTAAGTGATTCTCTATTGGTCGTCCTAGATAAAACCATGAACTTAGTTTTGTTAACGTTAAACTTGAGTTTATTAATGCAAAGCCTTCCATACAATGAGTCCAAATCTTCTAGCATTTTGCTCCTTGCTATTGAAATGTCCGTCTCATTTACTTCAAGTAGCGCATCATCTGCAAACAACCTGACTTTACTATATTTCAGTGCTGATGATATATCGTTTATGTAAATGTTGAACAGGATTGGTGCTAATACCGACCCTTGTGGTAAACCTATGTCCACTTGTGCCTCGGATGAGACTACTGACTCGATGGTTGTTCTTTGTTTCCGGTCTGATAAGAAGCTTCTAAACCACTGCAATTTATTTTCCCTAATACCAATTTTTTGTAGTTTATCGAGCATTATATTCCTATCAATTGTTTCGAACGTTCTTTTCAGGTCAATGAAAACTGCTACTATATGTTTTTTAGGCTCAGCTCCTCCTTCCAGCTAGATATGACGTAATTTAACGCCGTTTCGCAAGAGTGCCTTTCTCGGAAACCGGATTGTTCCTTTATAAGGATTTTATTATTTTCTAAGTAATTAAGCAGTTAATTTTTTATTACAATTTCCAGAATTTTTTCTATGTTCGGCAATGTATATATCGACCTTAGTTATTCTACCATTATTTAATCTTTTACTTTCCTAATTGGTACTATTTTCGAAATTTTCCACATGTCTGGCACTATTCCAGTAGTCATGGATTTGTTTAAAGCGGTTACATAGAAGAAACACATGTACGATAGCGAATCTTTAATTACGCCTTCTGAAAGTAAATTTTTCCCCCCAGTTTTATTTTTGAACCCTTTTGCTATACGTATAACATCCTCAACCGTAATTTCTTCGAATTTAAAACATGACCTAGTTGTAATCTTTATAATTTGTTCCTATCCCCATGGCACTTTAGACCGTATGTCAATGTGCTTGATTGTTATGTACATATATACATAAGTAAGTACTATGTGTATATTCGATGATTCGATATGTGTGCCTATATTTGATATACTGAGTGTTACCGTCGCCTGCGACAGAGCCCGTCTTATACAGTAGTGATTGTTTTATAGGTACGAACTACAGCAGAGCTTCCGCATTAGACATGGTATAAGTTCTTAATATGTTCCCTGTTATTGTTGTTGTTATATTAACGATAAATACGCGCCCGTGTTCTTTTAGAATGTGTACTTAACTGATTCAGTCAAAGGTGGCTCTGAGATAGTCCCATCTAATTGATGTAATTTATATAGCTCAGACTTCAGCTCTGTTGGTAAAAATATGGCTACAAACTGTCCCGTACTGCATTTGATTAGCACCAGTTCAGAGGTCATTAGTGCGAAACTTGTGCTTTGTATAACTGTTTCCCAGTTTTACTGCAGGGCCCTTCGGGGAGAAAGACACCGTTACGCTACATTACCTTCTCCCTCTCAATCGCAAAGACACTGATAATTTAAGGTCAGAAGCTACTGCAATAGCTACTACCAAAGAAAATCACGCGCTACATGTTGCACCACCCTGCAAAACGGAACATAATTTATATAAGTGATGACAAGAGAGAGAGAAAATAACAGCATGTCATTGTCAACAGCGTAGTAAAATTTGGTAACAGAAAAGCACTGACAACAGCTGACAGGGCAAATTCACGATAAGTGAAATATTTAATAACCATAAGTATTTTGTGCACATACTTCGACATAAGGATATACATATATCGTTAGCTTAATGTGAAAATGTGCTAAGTCACTTTTTTTGAAAAATTGTTTTTTAATGCAGTTTTAAACATGAATTCAAAATACATAGATAACAAAAAAAAAATATTTAAATTTTTCATTTTTACGTGCTGTGGGCAATGATGTGTAAATGTTATAAGTCGTCAGCTGTTAAAAAAAATGTGCTAACTCAACCTGCCGATAATATCAATCTGAGTTACTAATCATTTCTTTGTGCGCGCATGCTTTGTTGTTGTTTTATTAACGATAAAGATACTACCCGAAGGCTTCGGGGAGTGTTACCGATGTTGGTGGTCCTTTGCCGGATATAGATCCGATACGTTCCGGTAACAAAGCACTAGTAAGGTACTAGCCCGATTCGTTTTATGAGTTATTTCGGGACATAATCTATTATGCCGAAGATCATGCAGTGGAATATACGGAATGAATAAATTAGATAAATCAGAGTAATTCGTGCTAAAGTGTATTACATTATAGGCAAGCATGAGTGAGATAAAAGTTCTTCTGTCATGCAAAGCCTGAAGACCAAGTAATTTGTGCCTGCTGGTATATGATGGGAAGCCGTCTGGCCATTGAAGCATACGTAAAGCAATTTTTGTAAACATTTTTTTTTGAACTTTCTCAATTTTATAGGAGTTAGATTTATAGAAATGATTCCGTATTATTGAGCAATATTCAAGACCTCTTCTGACCAAGCATATATAAAGTGCCTTCAACGTCATAGGGCCCTTAAAGTCACTTGTGTTACGTCTACTGAACCCAACCATTGCAACAAATTTTGAAACAATGAAGTCAATGTGACTAGAAAAAGAGAGTTTGGAATCAAAAATTACACCCAGGTCTTTACTCTCTTGACAATGATTAAGAGATTTAGCATTTAGTTTGTAGATAAAGTATGTGGCAATTGTCTATATGGAATAAGACACAACACAGCATTTGTTTGAATTTAAAAATAAATTATTGTCTGCGCACCATCCGGCAAAAGAGTCCAGATCAGAACTGTTAGAAATAGTTTTACATATAAATAGTATTTTTTGTGAAATATATAGTTTTAGTGTTATATTTCAATTATTAAAGGGGAAGAATGCTGGGGAAACATATTGAGTAAAAAGTGCTAAGTCGTGAGAAAAAATTTGTTTTGAGTGCGGAAATTGTGCTTCTACACTCAAAAGTATTGCAACTAAGGTATCCTCATTCACAGTTTTGAAAAAAAAAAAAATGGTTATTTGAAAAATTATTCATTTTTTTCGTCTCCTGTAAAATTTGTAAAAAGTGACTTAGCACATTTTCACATTAAGCTAACGATATATATATGTATGTGGCTGTAAGATGCAAATGCTATGTGACAGGCTACAAATTTTGCCATGGTTGGAATATGAGATTTCTATGAATGTGTTTATAAATATTTTCCATCACATGGCACTTAGATAGATGCTTAATTTATACGAAGGTGTCATGGGAGTGGGCAAAATCTAATATATGTTTGATGTCTATTTAAAATATGTATAAGCTTTAAGGATTATGCTTACTATACTATAACAAATCCATTGAATTTTCTATGATCGGTTTAATAATTTTTTTTTTTACAAATTTTGAAGATTCGACCTTCTTCGTTACTTTCTTTACTTCGCAGAAGATAGCAGCAGAGATTTCATAGGTCCTCGTAGCTGACCATTTCTACTGTTCTAGTAAGTGGATGCTAGTTCATGCAGTTAGAATTTTCCAAACTACGACACTTTTTTAAAACACTGGCATTAAGAGCTCATATATCTTATCCAGCTCATTATAAAAATTGTACTTGTTGCCGTTAACATTACACAGGGTGCTGCAGTGATTTACACCGCTCAATAGAATCTGAGACACTTTCTTCTAAAGTAAGTCCAAAAAGCAGCTTCAACAGTGTTCGACCATAAAAAAGTTACTGTTAGAGGCGTTCATTTCACATTACAGTCGAGTTTATTTGCACGGCTTGAATAGGGTTGTGTCGTATGGGAATACACTGCACAGTGGGCATACATCCAGATCGAAATTAAGGCAAGGTGACGGTTGTCTACTTGGGAAGTATGCTTTCTTCTTCTGCAATGCCTTGGTTGAGAGTAATTTAGCAGAAACTGCTTGTTTGATTCTTACTACGGCCTTTTACTAATAAAGACAGCATCCACCTCGCTATGTGGATGGTGTTTAAATTCATAAGGCGACATCCTGACCTGCAACTATTTCCAGTAGGTTGTCTAGATCGGTAGACCATACTGGCAAATCGTAATACAATGCTGTTGTTATTGTTGTAGCGATAAAGACATTACGTGAAGGTTTTGAGAAGTGTTATCGATGTTACTGGTCCTTTGCCAGATGCAGATCTGGTACGTTCCGGTAACAAGCACCATTAAGGTATTAGCCCGACCATCTCGGTAACGATTTAGTATGACCACATGAAACCTTCTAGGCCATTCCGCCGTCCCACCCCCTATATCCATAAGGAACTTGGGGTCGCCAGAGTCTCGCCTGTTGAAAAAACAAGACTCGCCACTGGTAGGTGAGGTTGACAATTGGGTTGAGGAAGTTATACATAAATTTCGCTAGCAACCCCTTGAATTATTTTGGTATTTTAGTCGCCTGTTACGACAGGCATACCTGCCGCGGGTATAATCTAAGCCACCTAACCCGCTGGGGGCCTTAATACAAAGTAGGCAGTTTGAGGCTTTTGCTGTGATACGGCACTTTGGAGGCAATTTCAGATCAAACGTCACAGCTAGAAGTTTTGGGTGTTAGACGTTTGGCTAGGTTGAGCATCATGTAAATCTTGTGAAAAATATGACAGTGGATTTAGTGAGTGAAAAATAACAAAGCCGTGGGCGCTGATGGAATGCCTGCGAAACTATTCAAGTACGGCGGCGAGGAGTTGGTAAGGCGCATGCAGCAGCTTCTTAGCAAAATATGGGTGGACGAGTGCATGCCCGGCGGTTGGAATCTAAGTGTTCTTTGCCCAGTCCACAAGAAGGGGGATACTGCAAAATGCACCAACTATCGTGGAATCAGCCAGGATAAGTTCCTTTCAAGCGTATTGTGCGAATGATTGAAACCCACCGTGAACCGGATGATTGGACCTTATCAGGGCGGCTTCAGACCTGGCAAATCTACCATCGACCAGATTCTCACAATGCGCCAAATCTTGGAAAAAACCCGTGAAAGAGAATCGACACACATCACCTCTTCGTCGACTTTAAAGCCGCCTTCGACAGCACGAAAAGTAGCTGCCTATATGCCGCTATGTCTGAATTTGGTTTCCCCGCAAAACTTATACGGCTGTGAAAAATGACATTGAGCAACACCATCAGCTCAGTCAGAATTGAGAATGACCTCTCCGAGCCGTTCGAAACCAAACGAGGCTTCAGACAGGGTGACCCGCTATCGTGCGATTTATTTAATTTGATGCTGGAGAAAATTATAATAGCCGCAGAACTTAACCGCACTGGGACAATATACTATAAAAGCGTGCAATTACTGGCATATGCTGATGACATTGATATCATCGGCCTAAACACCCGCGCTGTTAGTTCTGCTTACTCCAAACTGGAAAAAGAAGCGGTAAAGATGGGTTTGATGGAGAATGAGGACAAAACGAAGTACCTGCTGTCATCGAGCAAAGAGACAGCGCATACGCGCCTTGGCAACCACGCTACTGTTGGCAGCCATAATTTCGAAGTAGTAAAAGACTTCGTTTATTTGGGAACCAGCATCAACACTAGCAACAACATCAGAACTGAAATCCAGCGAAGAATCAATCTTGCCAATAAATGCTACTTTGGACTAGGTAGGCAATTGAAAAGTAAAGTTCTCTCTCGGCGAACGGAAATCATGCTCTACAAGTCACTTATCGTACCCGTTCTGCTATATGGGGCAGAAGCATGAACCATGACAACAGCAGATGAAGCGGCTTTGGGAGTGTTCGAGAGAAAAGTTCTTCGAAAGATTTATGGACCTCTACGCGCTGGCGATGGCGATGGCGAGTACCGAAGAAGATTTAATGATGAGCTGTACGAGCTATACGCAGACATCAACATAGTCCAGCGAATTAAAACGCAGCGGCTGCGCTGGCTAGACCATGTTATGCGAATGAAAGATGATGCTCCGGCCAAGAAAGTGTTTCTATCGGAACCCGCCTATGGAAGCAGAGGTAGTGGGCGGCCCCCACTCCGTTGGAAGGATCAGGGGAAAACGATTTAAACTCCTTTGGTGTGACCAATTGGCGCCGGTTGGCGGAGCGAAGGAGCAACTGGCGCGCCTTGTTGGACGGCCATAACCGTTTAGAAGGTTAAGCGCCAATTAAGTAAGTAAGTCGGGATTTAGTGAGTTTGGAGTATCGTATACTTTTCTTATGACGCCATCACTTACATTCGTAGGAACATTAATTTGCCAAATAAAGCTATATTTTTCAGGTCTTGGATTGTTTATGCAACCAGTCAATTTCTGCAATACTTTGTGCAATACTTTGATCGTGATCCCTTTAGTATATCTATTATATTCGATATGCGTATTTATATGTGAATGTGAGCTTCTCACTATTTCAGCAAAACTATGATTTTGGTCAATACTAAACGTAGCTTTTATCAATTAAGTAATCACCTTAGTGGAAAATAATCCTATGCTAATGTACTTTAAATGATATGCAATATATTTTCAGGGTGACCCATACAGTGTTTTTTAAACGTGCGGTATTACAGACTACAACGGGGGTGTGGTTGTACTGCTATAGATAATGTGAAGTCTCAGTCGCGGGGATATGCTCCTTTCCGGATATGCTCAGTCAAAATGAAAAGCGAAGAAAGAAATAGCTTATCTGTCGTTAAGGACTGCGATCCCCATTAAAGCTAGGTCAATCAATGTGTCTGCGCCGACCCATATAGGGATAGGATACACCACGTCTACTCTTCTACCGTTCTAGTAAAGACCCATCCCAGGGTTGGTAAGCCTTATTTATAAGCGTCACTAATACGATGCCGGCAATTTGCTTTGTTTCAAGCGTCACTAATAAGAGTACGGACATTTGCTAAGAGTGGACGACTCTTACGATCGGTATACCTATCGCGGGTAAATTCTGTTCCCCTAGCCCGCAGGGAGGAGGCCCCTGCTCAGTGAGAAAATAACGCGCCTTGATTAGAAGAAATGTAAGCTGTCAAGAAGTTAATCATGCAAAAGTCAGATGATGATTTATGCACGCCGCACATACATCCGCTCTTTAAGAGCAATTTTCGCAAGCCCCCACAAACCTTTATGAAAGGTCTGTACCACTCATCGTGTTAGATTTCACCTGGGACCCATTGAAAACTGCCTGCTATTTCTTTTTCCCTAGCGTCAGAAAGTCTCGGTTTTCGGCACTTGACTGGTGCTAGATTTTACTTCAGTTCAAAATTGCAAGGTTGTCAGAACGGAGCAGTTTGGATTTTAGTTCTATTAAATATATATTAAATATATATATCAGTTATGATGTATTCTAGTCTCTAAAAGAAGTAAGAGCCAAAAAGAAATATACCATCTTCTGTAAAGTAATGGAGAAAGGGAATTGAATTCACAGCATGTATGGTGAGAGATTGAGTAATTTAGGACCCTAAGTCCTGAATTCAGGCCAGAAGGCGAGATACTACGTATGATTTCTCATCTTTACGAAATTATAAATTTGAAATACGAGCATTTGCCTTAATATCGTCAGTTCCATATTCACGGCAAGAAATCAGAATTTAAAAAAATAATAATAATTAAATTATTATTTTGAAAGTCTCATCGCATGCTTCAGCTGCGCATGTCGTTTTCATAATTACTGGCTCATAAACATACATACATAAGTACGCGCCTAGAATATATGGCAACAACATTTACTTAGTATCCATATGTTTGTGTACTTATACACAATTCTGGGCCTGGAATCAGTTAACTCTGTTAAGCCCATACGAGCTTTGAACTAAGAAGGCTTTCGACTGTACACAAACCAATACGCATTAGCTTAAACCATGCGGACATCTAGAGTTAAGACCTTAACTTAGAAACACTTCGCCAACAGGTCAGGTTGATATGACCGCAATATGAACAAAGAAAAAGGATCAAGAGGGATAAGGAGAAGGAAGATGAAAATGGAAATTGAAATAAGTTTAATGCAACAGTTATTCAGATGGTTTCAAGGATACGGTTATTGTCACGTTTTCATTAACGGATGTAGTTACTGGCCCGTAACTTTTACGCTAATAGTATAGTGAAAACTATGGTCAATATTAAGGCTACAGTGAAGGTTACGTCGTTGTTGTTGTTGTTGATTTATTAATGATAAGGACAATCCCCGAAGGTTTTGGGGAGTGTTATCCATGTTGGTGGTCGTTTGCTGGATATAGATACGGTACGTTCCGGCAACAAGCAAAATCAAAGTACTAGCCCGACCATCGCGGGAACGATTAATATGACAACATTCAAACTTCTAGACCATCCCGCCACTCCACCTTCTCCTTCCATTAGGAACTTGGGGTCGCCAGTACCCTGCCTGTCAAATATTTGCATAATACATTCATATTTGTAGCAGGATTTCCCTCGCATAGGTGATATTGACAATTGGGATGCGGATCTCTGAAGCTATGCAGCTTTATTTTGCACTTTGTTGTCAGTGTCGACTTCGTTGACTGTTGTGGCTTCTGGTACGGTTATGGTTGTAGTTGCGGTCTCAGTCGCGGTTACTTTAATAGATATGGTTACGTTTATTTTAATTACATTATTAGAGCTACGTTTACAGTAACGGGTATGATTAGCCTTACAGCAGCGTTTACAGTTACGTTAACGGTGAGCTTTTAATTGACCTTAATACTTATGGTAATCGTTACAGATACGGACAAAGTTCACAGCAACGTTTATGGTTACAGTTATGGTAAAATTTACCATTAGGATTACGTTTAACTTTACCATAACGTTTACAGTGACGTTTACGGTAAGCAATACATTAATGTTTACAGTTACGGTTACGGCGAAACATTCAGCAACGTTTGTAGTAAGATTTACGTTAGGACTTACGGTAATATTAATTGCTACAGTATGATAACATTTACTGTAACTTTTGCAGTTACGCTTACATTAAAATTCTCTTGTATTTACACTCGTGCCTTTTTTTATTGAGTTTATTTTCGTTGGCTCTGTTAGTTAAATTTATTGAGCATCCCTATTTTAAGCAATCTCCATACGGCTAGCTGAGCCCTTGTAAGAAATTTAATAAAATTTTCATTTAGAAAATAGTTAGTTGTATAATTCTATGACTTAAGTATTTATCTTTTTAATTGAACTTATTAGTGAAGAATGTCTTTCATCTCATTCAATTCAATTTAAAACCCGCACAAAGCAGAATTCTTAGGAAAGTAATCCTACGTAGTTGGCTGCTATGCCAAAGTTATGTTGGTTGAAAGAAAAATTCCTTTGCAATTTCCTCTCTTCACAGGAAGTATTTACTTAACGAATCGCATCGCTACAAAGTTCATTAGTTTAAATTGGAGATTTTATCCGTTGGTGCACTTAATTTCCTTCTTTGTTCGGTGAATTGCTAACTTTAACAAATAAGAGTGGAGTACAGATTTGCGTTGATGCGAATGTTCATTATTTACGCGGCGAATGCGGCGACTGTGGTGTGGTAGAAGCGTGCTCCACTAGGTGGGCACCGAAGATCGTCGGTTCACGCACCAGGAAAAGGAACACGAAAATTTGAGAAATAAGTTTTTTCAATTAGAAGGAAGTTTCTATAAGCGAGGTCGTTCATCGGCATTGATTTGGCAAATACTTAGAGTGTATTTCTGGAATGAAAACTTCTCGATGAAAACTCATCTGCCTAGATGCCGTTCGGTCTCAGCATAAAGATAAACGTCCACCCCACCAATTCATGGAAAAATTACAAGGAGCACCACGCAAATTATGGCTATCCTAAACCAAGCAAAAGTGAATTTATACTCCTTTGGCTCTTTGACTTTTAAATTAACTTTTTTTATCGGCGCTCATAAAAAAAAAAAATAAAAGCAAGTAAGGAAGGTTAAGTTCGGGTGTAACCGAATATTACATACTCAGTTGAGAGCTATGGTAACAACATAAGGGAAAATAACCATGTAGGAAAATGAACCAAGGGAAACCCTGGAGTGTGTTTGTATGACATGTGTATCAAATGAAAGGCATTAAAGAGTATTTTATGAGGGAGTGGGCCATAGTTCTATAGGTGGACGCCATTTAGGGATATCGCCATAAAGGTGGATCAGGGTTGACTCTAGAATTTATTTGTACGATATGGGTATCAAATGAAAGGTGTTAATGAGTATTTTAAAAGGGAGTGGGCCTTAGTTCTATAGGTGGTCGCCTTTTCGAAATATCGTCATAAAGGTGGACCAGGGGTGACTCTAGAATGCGTTTGTACAATATGGGTATCAAATTAAAGGTATTAATGAGGGTTTTAAAAGGGAGTGGTGGTAGTTGTATAGGTGGTCGCCTTTTCGAGATATCGCCATAAAGGTGGACCAGGGGTGACTCTAGAATGCGTTTGTACGATATGGGTATCAAATTAAAGGTATTAATGAGGTTTTTAAAAGGGAGTGGTGGTAGTTGTATAGGTGGTCGCCTTTTCGAGATATCGCCATAAAGGTGGACCAGGGGTGACTCTAGACTTTGTTTGTACGATATGGGTATCAAACGAAAGGTGTTAATGAGTATTTTAAAAGGGAGTGGGCCTTAGTTCTATTGGTGGACGCCGTTTCGAAATATCGCCATAAAGGTGGGCCAGGAGTGACTATAGAATGTGTTTGTACGATATGGGTATCAAATTAAAGGTATTAATGAGGGTTTTAAAAGGGAGTGGTGGTAGTTGTATAGGTGGTCGCCTTTTCGAGATATCGCCATGAAGGTGGACCAGGGGTGACTCTAGACTTTGTTTGTACGATATGGGTATCAAATTAAAGGTATTAATGAGGTTTTTAAAAGGGAGTGGTGGTAGTTGTATAGGTGGTCGCCTTTTCGAGATATCGCCATAAAGGTGGACCAGGGGTGACTCTAGACTTTGTTTGTACGATATGGGTATCAAACGAAAGGTGTTAATGAGTATTTTAAAAGGGAGTGGGCCTTAGTTCTATTGGTGGACGCCGTTTCGAAATATCGCCATAAAGGTGGGCCAGGAGTGACTATAGAATGTGTTTGTACGATATGGGTATCAAATTAAAGGTATTAATGAGGGTTTTAAAAGGGAGTGGTGGTAGTTGTATAGGTGGTCGCCTTTTCGAGATATCGCCATAAAGGTGGACCAGGGGTGCCTCTAGAATGCGTTTGTACAATATGGGTATCAAATTAAAGGTGTTAATGAGTATTTTAAAAGGGAGTGGGCCTTAGTTCTATAGGTGGACGCCGTTTCGAGATATCGCCATAAAGGTGGGTCAGGGTTGACTCTAGAATGCGTTTGTACGATATGGGTATCAAATTAAAGGTATTAATGAGGGTTTTAAAAGGGAGTGGTGGTAGTTGTATAGGTGGTCGCCTTTTCGAGATATCGCCATAAAGGTGGACCAGGGGTGACTCTAGACTTTGTTTGTACGATATGGGTATCAAACGAAAGGTGTTAATGAGTATTTTAAAAGGGAGTGGGCCTTAGTTCTATTGGTGGACGCCGTTTCGAAATATCGCCATAAAGGTGGGCCAGGAGTGACTATAGAATGTGTTTGTACGATATGGGTATCAAATTAAAGGTATTAATGAGGGTTTTAAAAGGGAGTGGTGGTAGTTGTATAGGTGGTCGCCTTTTCGAGATATCGCCATAAAGGTGGACCAGGGGTGACTCTAGAATGCGTTTGTACGATATGGGTATCAAATTAAAGGTATTAATGAGGGTTTTAAAAGGGAGTGGTGGTAGTTGTATAGGTGGTCGCCTTTTCGAGATATCGCCATAAAGGTGGACCAGGGGTGACTCTAGACTTTGTTTGTACGATATGGGTATCAAACGAAAGGTGTTAATGAGTATTTTAAAAGGGAGTGGGCCTTAGTTCTATTGGTGGACGCCGTTTCGAAATATCGCCATAAAGGTGGGCCAGGAGTGACTATAGAATGTGTTTGTACGATATGGGTATCAAATTAAAGGTATTAATGAGGGTTTTAAAAGGGAGTGGTGGTAGTTGTATAGGTGGTCGCCTTTTCGAGATATCGCCATGAAGGTGGACCAGGGGTGACTCTAGACTTTGTTTGTACGATATGGGTATCAAATTAAAGGTATTAATGAGGGTTTTAAAAGGGAGTGGTGGTAGTTGTATAGGTGGTCGCCTTTTCGAGATATCGCCATAAAGGTGGACCAGGGGTGCCTCTAGAATGCGTTTGTACAATATGGGTATCAAATTAAAGGTGTTAATGAGTATTTTAAAAGGGAGTGGGCCTTAGTTCTATAGGTGGACGCCGTTTCGAGATATCGCCATAAAGGTGGGTCAGGGTTGACTCTAGAATGCGTTTGTACGATATGGGTATCAAATTAAAGGTATTAATGAGGGTTTTAAAAGGGAGTGGTGGTAGTTGTATAGGTGGTCGCCTTTTCGAGATATCGCCATAAAGGTGGACCAGGGGTGACTCTAGACTTTGTTTGTACGATATGGGTATCAAACGAAAGGTGTTAATGAGTATTTTAAAAGGGAGTGGGCCTTAGTTCTATTGGTGGACGCCGTTTCGAAATATCGCCATAAAGGTGGGCCAGGAGTGACTATAGAATGTGTTTGTACGATATGGGTATGAAATTAAAGGTATTAATGAGGGTTTTAAAAGGGAGTGGTGGTAGTTGTATAGGTGGTCGCCTTTTCGAGATATCGCCATGAAGGTGGACCAGGGGTGACTCTAGACTTTGTTTGTACGATATGGGTATCAAATTAAAGGTATTAATGAGGGTTTTAAAAGGGAGTGGTGGTAGTTGTATAGGTGGTCGCCTTTTCGAGATATCGCCATGAAGGTGGATCAGGGGTGACTCTAGACTTTGTTTGTACGATATGGGTATCAAATTAAAGGTATTAATGAGGGTTTTAAAAGGGAGTGGTGGTAGTTGTATAGGTGGTCGCCTTTTTGAGATATCGCCATAAAGGTGGACCAGGGGTGCCTCTAGAATGCGTTTGTACAATATGGGTATCAAATTAAAGGTGTTAATGAGTATTTTAAAAGGGAGTGGGCCTTAGTTCTATAGGTGGACGCCGTTTCGAAATATCGCCATAAAGGTGGGTCAGGGTTGACTCTAGAATGCGTTTGTACAATATGGGTATCAAATTAAAGGTATTAATGAGGGTTTTAAAAGGGAGTGGTGGTAGTTGTATAGGTGGTCGCCTTTTCGAGATATCGCCATAAAGGTGGACCAGGGGTGACTCTAGAATGCGTTTGTACAATATGGGTATCAAATTAAAGGTGTTAATGAGTATTTTAAAAGGGAGTGGGCCTTAGTTCTATAGGTGGACGCCGTTTCGAGATATCGCCATAAAGGTGGACCAGGGGTGACTCTAGAATGCGTTTGTACAATATGGGTATCAAACGAAAGGTGTTAATGAGTATTTTAAAAGGGAGTGGGCCTTAGTTCTATTGGTGGACGCCGTTTCGAAATATCGCCATTAGGGTGGACCAGGGGTGACTCTAGACTTTGTTTGTACGATATGGGTATCAAACGAAAGGTGTTAATGAGTATTTTAAAAGGCAGTGGGCCTTAGTTCTATTGGTGGACGCCGTTTCGAAATATCGCCATAAAGGTGGGCCAGGAGTGACTATAGAATGTGTTTGTACGATATGGGTATCAAATTAAAGGTATTAATGAGGGTTTTAAAAGGGAGTGGTGGTAGTTGTATAGGTGGTCGCCTTTTCGAGATATCGCCATAAAGGTGGACCAGGGGTGACTCTAGAATGCGTTTGTACAATATGGGTATCAAATTAAAGGTGTTAATGAGTATTTTAAATGGGAGTGGGCCTTAGTTCTATAGGTGGACGCCGTTTCGAAATATCGCCATAAAGGTGGGTCAGGGTTGACTCTAGAATTTGTTTGTACGACATGGGTATCAAATTAATGGTATTAATGAGGGTTTTAAAAGGGAGTGGTGGTAGTTGTATAGGTGGTCGCCTTTTCGAGATATCGCCATAAAGGTGGACCAGGGGTGACTCTAGACTTTGTTTGTACGATATGGGTATCAAACGAAAGGTGTTAATGAGTATTTTAAAAGGGAGTGGGCCTTAGTTCTATTGGTGGACGCCGTTTCGAAATATCGCCATAAAGGTGGGCCAGGAGTGACTATAGAATGTGTTTGTACGATATGGGTATCAAATTAAAGGTATTAATGAGGGTTTTAAAAGGGAGTGGTGGTAGTTGTATAGGTGGTCGCCTTTTCGAGATATCGCCATAAAGGTGGACCAGGGGTGACTCTAGAATGCGTTTGTGCAATATGGGTATCAAACGAAAGGTGTTAATGAGTATTTTAAAAGGGAGTGGGCCTTAGTTCTATTGGTGGACGCCGTTTCGAAATATCGCCATTAGGGTGGACCAGGGGTGACTCTAGAATACGTTTGTACAATATGGGTATCAAACGAAAGGTGTTAATGAGTATTTTAAAAGGGAGTGGGCCTTAGTTCTATAGGTGGACGCCGTTTCGAAATATCGCCATAAAGGTGGACCAGGAGTGACTATAGAATGTGTTTGTACGATATGGGTATCAAATTAAAGGTATTAATGAGGGTTTTAAAAGGGAGTGGTGGTAGTTGTATAGGTGGTCGCCTTTTCGAGATATCGCCATAAAGGTGGACCAGGGGTGACTCTAGACTTTGTTTGTACGATATGGGTATCAAACGAAAGGTGTTAATGAGTATTTTAAAAGGGAGTGGGCCTTAGTTCTATTGGTGGACGCCGTTTCGAAATATCGCCATAAAGGTGGGCCAGGAGTGACTATAGAATGTGTTTGTACGATATGGGTATCAAATTAAAGGTATTAATGAGGGTTTTAAAAGGGAGTGGTGGTAGTTGTATAGGTGGTCGCCTTTTCGAGATATCGCCATAAAGGTG
The DNA here is from genome assembly GCF_040869045.1 of Eurosta solidaginis. Classification (NCBI taxonomy): domain Eukaryota; kingdom Metazoa; phylum Arthropoda; class Insecta; order Diptera; family Tephritidae; genus Eurosta; species Eurosta solidaginis. The sequence goes on from NC_090320.1 coordinate 245,322,553, forward strand.
GACCAGGAGTGACTCTAGAATGCGTTTGTACAATATGGGTATCAAACGAAAGGTGTTAATGAGTATTTTAAAAGGGAGTGGGCCTTAGTTCTATGGGTGGACGCCGTTTCGAAATATCGCCATAAAGGTGGATCAGGGTTGACTCTAGAATTTGTTTGTACGATATGGGTATCAAATGAAAGGTGTTGGTGAGTATTTTAAAAGGGAGTGGGCCTTAGTTCTATTGGTGGACGCCGTTTCGAAATATCGCCATAAAGGTGGACCAGGGGTGACTCTAGAATACGTTTGTACAATATGGGTATCAAACGAAAGGTGTTAATGATTATTTTAAAAGGGAGTGGGCCTTACTTCTATAGGTGGACGCCGTTTCGAAATATCGCCATAAAGGTGGACCAGGAGTGACTATAGAATGTGTTTGTACGATATGGGTATCAAATTAAAGGTATTAATGAGGGTTTTAAAAGGGAGTGGTGGTAGTTGTATATGTGAAGTCGTTTTCCAGATATCGACCAAAATGTGGACCAGGGTGACCCAGAACATCATCTCTTGGATACCGCTAATTTATTTATATATAATACCTGCCAAGATTTCAAGGGTGTTTTATTTCGCCCTGCAGAACTTTTCATTTTCTTTTACTTAATATGGTAGGTGTCACAACCATTTTACAAAGTTTTTTCTAAAGTTATATTTCGCGTCAATAAACCAATCCAATTACCATGTTTCATCCCTTTTTTCGTATTTGGTATAGAAATATGGCATTTTTTTCATTTTTCGTAATTTTCGATATCGAAAAAGTGGGCGTGGTCATAGCCGGATTTCGTTCATTTTTTATACCAAGATAAAGTGAGCTCAGATAAGTACGTGAACTAAGTTCAGTAAAGATATGTCGATTTTTGCACAAGTTATCGTGTTAACGGCCATGCGGAAGGACCGACGGACGACTGTGTATAAAAACTGGGCGTGGCTTCAACCGATTTCGCCCATTTTCACAGAAAACAGTTAGCGTCATAAAATCTATGCCCCTACCAAATTTCAAAAGGTTTTGGAAATTTTTGTTCGACTTATGGCATTAAAAGTATCCTAGACAAACTAAATGAAAAAGGGCGGAGCCACGCCCATTTTGAAATTTTCTTTTATTTTTGTATTTTGTTGCAACATATCATTACTGGTTGTGAATGTTAACATAATTTACTTATATACTGTAAAGATATTAACTTTTATTTTAAAATTTGAATTTAAAAAAAAAAATTTTTTTAAAAGTGGGCGTGGTCGTTCTCCGATTTTGCAAATTTTTATTAAGCAGACATATAGTAATACGAGTAACGTTCCTGCCGAATTTCATCATGATATCTTTAACGACTGCCAAATTACAGCTTGCAAAACTTCTAAATTACCTTCTTTTAAAAGTGAGCGGTGCCACGCCCCTTGTCCAAATTTTACTAATTTTCTATTCTGCGTCATAAGTTCAACTCACCTACCAAGTTTCATCGCTTAATCCGTATTTTGTAATGAATTATCGCACTTTTTCGATTTTTCGAAATTTTCGATATCGAAAAAGTGGGCGTGGTTATTGTCCGATATCGTTCATTTTAAATAGCGATCTGCGATGAGTGCCTAGGAACCTTCATACCAAATTTCATCAAGATACCTCAAAATTTACTCAAGTTATCGTGTTAACGGACAGACGGACGGACGTACGGACGGACGGACACGGCTCAATCGAATTTTTTTTCGATACTGATGATTTTGATATATATAAGTCTATATCTGTCTCGATTCCTTTATACCTGTACAACCAACCGTTATCCAATCAAAGTTAATATACTCTGTGAGCTCTGCTCAACTGAGTATAATAAAAATCAATATTTTGCTACTTTTCGGTGCAAAACATTCTGTTTAATATTTCAGTGCCTTGAAAAGCTCAATAACTGCAAAAATTAATGTCAAGTAATTTTAATAGGAGAACATATTGGGACGTAGATCACAAAAGCTGATACAAAGTTTGCTGGAGCTTTTATGTATGTAGTGAGATGGGTGTAAGGAAAGGGTGTAAATTAATAAAATAAAAATATATAAATAAATACAAGGCGCTATATACTTCCGAAGAAAATTAAGGCCGAGCTTCTCATCAAATTTGCGTCATGCAAGGCAGTTGAGTTTTCATTGTGAAGATTTTCATCGCAGAAATACCATAATAATGCGAAGAGAGTAGACGCGTTTCATTTTCGCTGCAATAAAATTTAATTATAAATAGTTCCACGTCACAATAAATAATTAAACACGGGAAATTTCTTTGTGAAGCAATTTACAATCGGTGTGCGCCATTCGGTTACAAAATCATTTTACCATTTCCAACAATATTGTGTATAAAATATTTTGCTAATTTGTTGACATATCAGCATATAAATATGGCATCAAAAACTACAACAAAAACAAGACCAACACGGCAAACGACTGTCTCCCCACTTCTCACTCCAACATTTACAAAGGCTTCGAAAATTGAGAGCCCGCCGCCTACTTCTAGTGAGATTTCGCGCCTAGAAGCAAAATTAATTATATGGAAGGAGAGCATGATGGAGGAGATGAAGGAGTTTATAAGGGAATCAGAGCAGCGGTTATTGCAGAGAGTTGGTGAGTTGACGGCAGAGATCGCTAATTTGAAGAGCAGCTACAACGATATGGAAAAGAGGGTAGCGGTAGCGGAAACTGAGTGCAAGCAACTTCGATCGGATGTCAATGCACTGAGGAGTCAGGTGGATGAATGCGAAAATAATGCCATACTGACAGATATATTGGTAAGTGGAGTGCCCACAACGACGAATGAAGATTTAGGTGAAGTCTTCACTAAAATATGTCGCACAGTGCAGGTAAATCCGCCATCTATTCGCACTGCCTTTCGTATTCGAAAAAGCAAGAACGGTAGCTCACCTTTAATAATCAAATTAAATTCACCCAATGACCGCTCTTTGCTTTTAAGAGCAATAGCTAACTTCTGCAAAAACAACAGAAGATCATTAGCTCTTAGCGATATTGAGTGCAATGGAAATGGAAAAATATTTGTGCATGAGTGCCTTACAAAGCGTAACCGTGAAGTATTGCAGCATGCTCTGCAATTAAAAAAACAGAAACGGTTCACTTCTGTTTTCTCACTGCGTGGAGATGTGTATGTACGTACTAGTCAACACAGTGATGCTGTAAAAATTAGTGATAAAGAGAGCGCTGAACGAATTGCAGGAAACAACGTACCGACAAATGAAGCGAACAATACACAAACACCCTAGCATAATGCTTTGCTTAGTTTTAATGCTTAATATATTATTTTATACTGGCACTATTGTTTCTCTTCCCATTTCACACTCTATACTCTTTTTCACTTCCACGTTTAAAACTTTCATCTGCTGCTCTGTTGATATCGTCTTGCTTGTTTATTTTGATTATGTATGAAGTGAATAACGATTGTACTGACAGTGGGCAGGTAAGGTGTATCTTGAGTCAAATATGTAAAAGACATCCAACATTCAATGTGTGTCATTTAAATACTCGCAGTCTTACGGTTCATAAATTAGACTACCTTTCATATGTATTTGCTGATCTAAACATTGACTTAATTTGTATTACCGAAACGTGGTTCAAATCTGGCGTTGAAGACCATTCTTATTCATTAGATAAATATGTATTGCTGAGAAATGACAGGAAAAATAACATCCGTGGTGGTGGAGTTGCTATATACTGCAAACAATTTTTGAATCCAAAAGTAATTTATCGCTCAGACCATACCAGTGAGGTAGAAAGTATATTTATTGAAATAGGCGATGCTCGGACTAAGTGTTTTGTGGCTTGTGTATACAACCCCAATAGGTCAAATGACTTAACATGCTTATTTACTAAACTCTCTGAATATGCAATAAATTATGAACATGTCATCATCTGCGGTGACTTTAATATTGATATCCTTAATAATGATTCCCGCAGTAAAAACCTTTTAAGTAACTTTCAGGCAAATGATCTGTGCATTGTGAACACATTCGCGACCCGTTTTTCTCCAAATAGCAAGGCAAGTTTACTCGATTTAATATGTGTTAACGATGCCAATAACATAAATCATATTGACCAATTCCCCATGGATGTTATTTCTGACCACGAAATGTTATTTTTATCGTATGATCTGAAATTCAACGTAAAAGAGCCCGACTTTGAATTGACCTATAGGAACTATAATGCTGTAAACCTAGATAAGCTAAGTAATGAGGCTGCTTTTCTTGACTGGAATGGATGCTTTTCCTTCTCTAAGTTAGACGAAAAGTTGGAATATTTTAATAGCCTTGTCAATCACCTTTTTAATAGATATGTTCCTCTAAAAACCGTTAAAATCCAAGGTCATAAAAAACCATGGTTCTCAAATGAAATTCTGAAGCTTTTAAGAAAACGTGAGAAAGCTTACAGAGAATGGAAGCAATTTCCATATGAAAACAAATGGGAAGCCTATCGTCTTTTGCGCAATCAAGCTACCTTATGTATCCGGAATGCTAAGGTGGCATATTTGAATAATAAATTTAATGCAAATTTGCCTCCAAAAATGCTATGGAAGAATCTTCGTACTGTTGGAGTAGCCAAAAAAGAAAAAGATAATATTCAATGCAAATTTGACCCTAATGTCATGAACTCACACTTCCTGAATGGTAATATAAGCGATAACAGTGTAAATTATAATGATGATCATAACACCAGTTATGAACACAGTAAGATGGGTAGTATAGGCAGAAGAACAAATATTGATATTGATGTCTTTGACTTCTCAGTTGTAACCGAAAGTGATGTCTTGGTTGCTATATTTGACGTTAAGTCTAACGCCGTTGGAGTTGATGGCATCAGTATACGATTTATTAAACTTATACTTCCATTTGTTATAGCTTCACTAACACATATTTTTAACTTTTCAATAATGTCCGGTGGGTTTCCAAGTCAATGGAAAATAGCTAATGTTATCCCTATTCCTAAAGTTAAGTCTCCAAGTTCTTCCAAAGAATTTAGACCAATTAGCCTGTTGCCAGCCTTGTCTAAGGTTTATGAGAAGCTATTAGCTAAGCAAATAATTGATCATATATATAAGAATGACTTACTATCTGAGGACCAGTCGGGATTCAGGAGAGGACATGGTTGCGCTACTGCCATGCTTAAGATTCTTGAAGACATACGCCCTGCTTATGACCGTAATGAGCTTACAGTACTTGTACTTTTAGATTTCTCACGAGCTTTTGACACAGTCGACTTCAGAATACTTCTTCATAAGCTGGAAATAAACTATAACTTCAGCTCTTATGCTATAAAGCTAATCCAAAACTACCTCACAGCTCGATTTCAGCAAGTTCAATGCGGTGATAAGGTCTCAAACTTAAAGCTTATAACATCTGGTGTTCCTCAAGGATCTATTTTGGGTCCAATACTGTTTACACTTTTTATTAACGACATAGTTCCTTGTTGCCAAAATGCCAAAATACATCTCTACGCGGACGACACACAAATATACTTGTCACGCCCTATTGGGCTTACCGAAGACTTGTTCGTCAGGCTAAATGAAGACTTATCACGCATAGGAAATTGGGCTCACAGAAATAAGTTATATATGAATACAACGAAATCTAAGGCGTTAGCAATATCAAGCGCAACATGTGACTTGAACAACCTTCCTGAAGTTATACTTAATGAAGACAAAATATTATTCCATGACGTGGTCACCAATTTAGGCTTCAGAATTAATTCTAAATTAACTTGTGTGGACCATGTTAACCTTATGGTCGGTAAAATATATTATACCCTTCGAAATTTGTACAGAACCGCCTATTTACTACCACGTGAAACAAAAATGAAGCTGGTCAAATCTCTTATAATTCCTCAAATTTCTTATGGGGAACTTATATACGGTAATCTTGATTCGTCTTCAAATAATAAATTGCAGCTTGCTTTAAACAATGCTGCCCGTTTCGTTTTTTCTAAAAAGAAATTTGATCATATCTCTTTATATGCCGTACAAATTCTCGGAAGTAATGTTAATAACTTCTTAAAACTTAGAAATCTATGCTTCTTGCATAAGCTACTTCATTCCAAAAATCCCTCTTACTTATTTGAAAAACTAAATTTGTGTCAGTCCACTCGGACCCTAAATCTATTGGTCCCTAAGTTTAAATACACAACATCCTCAAAACTGTTCTTTGTCAGTACAATCTGTCTATGGAACTCACTTCCCTCCAAAACAAAAACTATTAAAAAAGCAGGATGTTTCAAACTAGCAGCATTTTCTTTTCTTAACTCTTAAGTTACTCTAAATCTTTAATGTTTTAAGTGAATGTTTGATAATATATACTAGTGAAAATTTGTATGTATTTAACTTGCTTTATATGCTTTGTTATATCTTTAGATGAACAAGTAAATTTCTTTTTGTAACATTTAGGTATGTATAATTACTTAATCGGATTGATGTACTGCCTAAAAGACGTAAGTCTTCCTGGTACAAACACTTAATAAATAAATAAATAAAATAAATAAAAAAAAAAAAAAATAAAAAAATACACTCGGAGTGTTTGCCAAATCATTGCCGAGGGGCGACACCGCTTATAAAAGCTTCTTTTTTTGACTTTTGATGTTGCTTTGTGCGAGAGTTGAACCCAGAATCTTCGGCGTGGTAGGCGGAGTACGATACCGTCACTCCAGGTCAGCTCTGAGGGTGGTAAGGGTATAACATATATGAAAGTCAAACGCACATAAACAGCACAATATACATAAATATATTGGTACACCCATATGTATGAACATACATATGTGCATTAGGGCGGGTCGATTTAAAAATCGCTCATTGCTCTGTGAAAATCGTATTCTAGTGATCAAAATAAGAAACTTTGCCGAAGGAACCATACCTCTAAAACGAATTCTGATGTCCCCAGCTTTGGGTCGAAATTTTGGGTAGGGGCAATGCCAATTCTACCTGCTGTGTCTTGTGGTGGCTTAAAAAAACAACACAAGCAATTTTACGATCTGCAATTGCGGCCACCGTGGTGTGATGGTAGCGTGCTCCGCCTATCACACCGTATGCCCTGGGTTCAACTCCCGGGCAAAGCAACATCAAAATTTTAGAAATAAGATTTTTCAATTAGAAGAAATTTTTTCTAAGCGGGGTCGCCCCTCGGCAGTGTCTGGCAATCGCTCCGATTGTATTTCTGCCATGGAAAGCTCTCAGTGAAAACTCATCTGCCTTGCAGATGCCGTTCGGAGTCGGCATAAAACATGTAGGTCCCGCCCGGCCAATTTGTAGGGAAAAATCAAGAGGAACACGACGCAAATTGGAAGAGAAGCTCGGCCTTAGATCTCTTCGGAGGTTATCGCGCCATACATTTATTTATTTTTTTTTTTTTTAATTGTGTCACGGTGATACCTTCATTTTTTAAAACGGTTGAATAAAAAACCCACACAACTATGTTTACGACATGCAAATGCATCACAGTGATGCCTTGGTTTTAAAAGGGGGTTGTAAAAACGCTAATTTCTAATAATTTTTTTTTTTAATTTCTTTTCTATTACTAAGTTAAATAAATTTTTTCATTTACATATGTTCTGACTAAATAAATTTCTAAAGAGAAAAATAAACTCTAAAAAGAAAAAACATAGGCATTTCAAAGTGGGATTTTTCAAAATTTGCCCCTACGACCCAAAGGGGGTGGACATCAGAATTCGTTTTAGAGGTATGGTTCCTTCGGCAAAGTTTCTTATTTTGATCCCTAGAATACGATTTTCACAGAGCAATGGGCGATTATTTTGCCTCGCCACAAATCGACCCGGCCTAATATGCATGTATAAATAGTAGAGCCGTAAACTCTAAAAAGGGCTATATTGATTTTATATTTAAGAAAGGCTATATTGAGCATAACAAACTGCAATAAAAACAACATAAATTGAAAGGAAAGCATCGCATAAAAATAAAGTTCAAGTTCAAGTTCGTCCATATGTTGTGAGTGATTTCGTGATTGAGTGCTACTTGATTATAAGCTGACATAAGCAGACCATAAAATAGCAACAATGTCGGCACTTTAAAATAATATGTCATATATAAATATATACAAACATATGTACATATGTACGCGTATGAATCTTTGTAAGGGTAAATAGTGCATAGGAAAATTTGTTGCTGTATATTTTTAGCCATACTGCGTTTAACGCAACAACATCCTGCAATTATACCTTTGCGTAGCTTTTAATTACATGGTACAACAGAAATTTAGCAGTACAGTTACCATGGTGTTTTTCTGAGAGATGTCATCACAAATACATTTTTATGAACATAAGTTTGTTATAAGTCCAACTGGTCTGGTTTACTTTAAATTTTCAGTTAAAAGCTAAATTGTTCACAACGTATCCTACAGAACCTTGAACATTTTAAGCTGTCAAAACAAGTTTGAAGTGAATACTGAGATATTTTGTTTCTTTAGATGTTCTTCCTTTAAAAAATTTTAAACAAGCGCATTACCCCTTTGTGATCTAGGCACATTTTGGGTACTATATTGTGACGAATATTAGCAACACTAAAGGATACTGTCATCTCTAAGCCAATACTAAGCAGTGACTTGTATAAAAAAAAAAAAAAAATAAAAAGTGACTTGTATGCACATCAATAAATCAATCATTATGTCTATACATATGTGAAGCAGCGGAGAGCAACGCACAAACACATGCATATATCTGAGATACTCCCAAAAGTAGACAATAATTTGTGCAAGTATCACTCACATATACACGCGCATATAAGAAATTATAAAAGTAGTTATAGCTGGTAAATTTATAGCTGGTAACTAACTAGTAAATTCTAGAAATAGAAGCGCCTAGAAATATGTCAACGAGGAAACCAAACAGTATAAAAGCAGCCACAGTTGAGGCACGACAAGTCAGTTTGATTTAAGCAAGCTATCAGTTGCGAAGTATAAGTGTTATTTTCAAGTAGTCTAATAAAGACCATTTTTGCATTATTCAATATTGGAGTTATGTATTCAAAAGTATAGTGATTCGAACGTTAGCAGAAGATTAGGAATAAGCGGAATTGCACTGAATTCATTACAATTGGTGTCAGAAGGGGAATTGTTGAATAAATTCCGAAGATTTCGAGAACAACAAAGTGGAGTGAATTGAAGATCCAGCAACTGAAGGAGTTGGAGATCCATGGATTGAGTACAAGAAGGAATTAACGTGGAAGGTATGTCTTTCATCTTGGTGGCGACGAGACAACAACAAAAATTGAAGAGAAAAACGAAACATCGCAGACAGTTACGAGCAAAGACTTGAAGACGATTTTGGCTGCAATATCTGCACAAGCATAGACAATAACATCCAAGATGGAAGCACAGGAGGCACGCATTTCAGAAATGTCGTCACAAATATCATCACAATTGGAATCCCAGGTGAACCGTATAACATCCTTGCTTGAAGCCCAGGAAAGACAAATGTCATTTCAACTGGAAGAACAGAAAACATATATGGCAACCCAACTGGAATCGCAGGAGACACGCATAACATCAAAGACTGAAGCAAAGGAGAACCGTATAACATCCATGATTGAAGCCCAGGAAAGACAAATGTCATCTCAACTGGAAGAACAGAAAACATATATGGCATACCAACTGGAATCGCAGGAGACACGCATAACATCAAAGACTGAAGCACAAGAAACGCGTATTTCAGAAATGTCGACACAGATTACATCAAAGATGGAAACACAACTGAAAGAAAAAGAGACACGCATAACAGTAAAACTCGAAGCGCAAGAGGCGCGTATATCATCATCAAAACTCGAAGCGCGTATGGACGATATAACGCAGTTTGAGGAAAAAATCGAAGCCGAGGTGGATGCTTTCAGAGGTCGTATACAGTAGTTGCAATTAAATCGCCCAGCTGTTTCAGCAAACAATCCGAAGGTAAACACTCCATATTTTGACGGATCTGTTCCTTTCCAGGTCTTTAAGCTTCAATTTGAGAAGACATCAGCAGTGAACAACTGGAATGCTGAAGATAAAGTTGCTGTACTGTTCGTGGCATTGAAAGGGCCTGCAGCCGAAATCTAACAGACTCTTCCAAAGTACGAAAGGAACATTTATGAAGCATTGATGGCCGCTGCCGAGAGACGCTATGGAAGCGAGCATAGAAAACAGATATACAAAATTGAGTTGCAAAACCGTTACCAAAAAGCGAATGATACGTTACAGGAGTTTGCGTCGGAAGTTGAAAGATTGGCTCATCTCGCAAACGCAGAAGCACCCGTGGAATACACCGAGAGGATTAAAAATCAGAGCTTTATAAATGGAATACGAGATGTCGATATGAAACGAGCTACATATGCGAACCCAAAATGTACATTCGCAGAAACAGTATCACATGCTCTGATTCAGATAATAGCATCGCTTCTGTGTAAGTCAGCGTTCAAAGCACGCCGTGTGGAGGTAGAAAGGCCAGACTGGGTGAACACACAATTGGAGGCGCTGAAAGGATCGCAAAAGCGGAGTGAACGAGTTATCAAATGCTTCAAATGTGGGAAGCCCGGTCACATTGCACGTCATTGCGATCTTGATCCTAGTAGTTTCAACAGCATGGATGATCTTAATAACAAAGCGGGAGGTCATGAGCAAGAGCGAGTAAGATGTAGAGATCGAGAGCTATCTCCAGCTATGGAATGTCCTGTAATATCTGTGGCGCAACTTGGAAGGAAATCAAGCAGTCTTACCGTCAGAGGGAATGTGGATGGTAACGAATGGGCCAAACAAATCAAAGCCGAAGGTACCTGCGAGAGAAACGCTGGAATTGAAAAACCCTAATGGACGCAGTAAAATGAACGAAAGAATTTCCCAGAAAGAATGCAAGGGTGGTTTCAAGCCAGGGCACACTACTGTTGGGAAACGTCGGAACGATACGGATTATGTGAAGCCAATCCGTCAAAAGCAAGCTCTACAAAGTAGTTCATTGGCCAAACAACAGAGTGCGAGGGAACGATCCAGGATAATGAGTAGTAAGATGAAACGCAGGTACGATTAGGACAATAATTCGGAAGGTTTCTTGGAGTGAGATTTGGTACATATGAGAAGCTATAAACGTAGTTATAGCTGGTAATTTTATAGCTGGTAACTAACTAGTAAATTCTAGAAATAGGAGCGCCTAGAAATATGTCAATGAGGAAATCAAACAGTATAAAGCAGCAACAGTTGTTGCACGACAACTCCGTTTGATTTAAGCAAGCTATCAGTTGCGAAGTATATGTAAGTGTTATTTTCAAGTAGTCTAATAAAGATCATTTTTGAATTATTCAATATTGGAGTTATTTATTCAACAGTTTAGTAATTCGAACGTTTGCAGAAGATTTGGAATAAGCGGAATTGCACTAAATTCGTTTTAATATATTTTAACGAATTTTGGTAAACTCCTGATTATTTTGCAGCTCCTGTTAATGTTCGAATCTGTGAACTGTTAAATATATAACTCAAATATCCAGTATGGGGTTAGAAATTAAATGGGGTTACACTGAGTATAATAAAACGTTCTTTATTAAGACTATTGCTAATTTCCTTATAATTTGCGCAAAATTTATTGTTTTTTTGCTGTCTGATTACTTTCTGAATTTTGACTTCTAAAATTTTACTTGTGAATTTTTTCAGCCTTGAACACAGCAACGTCGAAAGAAGGCTTTATATTCAATCGAATTATGGAATATGTATAATATCAGCAAATTAGGTGAAGTCCGTACAAATACTTCCATAGAAAGGTGGCAAAACGTCGTTCGAAGTGCGTTTGGTATACACCCTAACATATTTACAAAACTGCAGCAATTTTCAGCTGTAGGCGAGCCATATCGGAAACGCAAGAAAAAATATAAAAACTTCGTTTTTTTAATACTGTAAAGTCAGAAGATTGCGGGTCCGAATCGAGCTCAAGGCCTAACAATAATTATTTTATCATTATTATTGTTATGATACATTTTTCTGCGTCGCGTCACAAAATAGCGGGATTTTCCCTATTCAGCAGGCATGCCTATACTATAGGTAACATAGCCGCCTTCTTCTCTGATAGACGGTCTGTTTTTCCGACTTTTGGGTCAGCAACGATAACACCAAATACTTAATATACTGTAACGAATTTAGCACAATTCCTCTTATTTGCAACCTTCTACTACCGTTCGAATCACTAAACTGTTGAATAAATAACTCCACTATTCAATAATGCAAAATGGCCTTTATTAAAGTACTTTTCACTACTTGCACTTCGCAACTGATAGCTTGCTTAAATCAAACTGATTTGTCGTGCCTCAACTGTTGCTGCTTTTATATTGTTTGATTTCCTCGTTGAAATATTTCTAGGCGCTTCTATTTCTAGAATTTACTAGTTAGTTAGCAGCTATAAAGTTCTCAGCTATAACTACAGATGCACGATTTTATAGCTTCTCTCATAGCCCATGCGCGTGTATATGCGAGTGATACTTGCACACATGATTGCATACTTTTGGGAGTATCTCAGATATATGCATGTGTTTGTGCGTTGCTCTTCGCTGCTTGTATGGGCATGTGTATAGACATAATGATTGACTTATTGATGTGCATACGAGTCACTGCTTAGTATCGGCTTAGAGATGATAGTATCCCTTAGTGTTGCTAATATTCGTCCCACTGCCCTCCACCTAAGTCTGATCGTCCCGATCAGAAAAATTTCCTGATCTAAACGCCGCTAGCATCTCCAAATTAGCCACCCTTCCAATCCGTGGTTTCCAAATGGTTTGTATGCGGTAGATGGTATCACAGATCTTCTAAGGGCCTTCCCAACTGCACCGAAATTTGGATGGGACACCTCTCCGCCGGTGAGGGTTGTATAACAGTACCAAATCTCCCTCCAAGAAACCTTCCGAATTATTGTCCTCATCGTACCTGCGTTTCATCTTACTACTCATTATCCTGGATCGTTCCCTCACACTCTGTTGTTTGGCCAATGAACTACTTCGTAAAGCTTGCGCTTGACGGATTGGCTTCGCATAATCAGTATCGTTAGGACGTTTCCCAACAGTAGTGCGCCCTGGCTTGAAACCACCCTTGCATTCTTTTTGGGAAATTCTTTCGTTCATTTTAGTGCGTCCCTTAGGGCTTTTCAATGCCAGTGTTTCTCTCGGAGCTACCTTCGGTTTTGCTTTGTTTGGCCCATTTGTTCCATCAATTTTTATCTTTGACTTTCGTGGTCTTTGTTGACTCTTCTCCAGCAGTACTCGATTACTTCTGAACCCTTTCTCCAAACTCAAGTTAAGTGGCACATCCTTATTTTTACAGCGCATAATCTTTCTCCGCATATCGATCCTGATGTCATGGTCAACTAAGAAGTCCACTCCACAAGGACTATATTTCCACTATTACGGAATTTGAAATAAACTGTGGGACTCTTATTTCTAAAACGAAGTATTGCAAAAATTGTAAACATCAATCGAATCAAAAATTATATACGGAGTTTTTCGGAGCGGAAATTTTTAAGGTATATACCGCCACCATAAGACCCTCGGGCTCAACACGCATACATTAAAGGCTGCAGACTGAACAGTTTACCGGACGACAATATTCCTCATAGACGGGATTATATTAACTCTGGTTAATAAGTGTATAGAGTAGGCCTGGCGCATCGATATAGCCTAACGTTAAATTGGGTGCCGGGGAATCATAATTTAAATGGAAAAAAGATGGTCAATGATACTCTGTGGCTTGGATGAGATCTTTTTGCAATATTAGCAAAGGAGATATTTTCATACACTTAAGGCTGATAAATGAACGCGACTGCAGACACAAATTACTCAAATATCTTTAAATGGAAATTTTTGCAGTCTCCCAGGGACGTAATATAACACTCACTTGCGTACTGCCCTAGTAAAATTATTATTATTTTTTTTTCGAAAACTATGTATGCTTTGGAAGCATCTGAAATATTTGAACTAAACGTGATGGATATAGTTGGATATCCAAAAGCGTCTTTAAAAGCAATCGTCTATTTATCTTCTCAAATGTTTTTGATTGAAGACAAAGAATACTCGCAATATCAACCAACAAATATAAATAAGTACTCTGTGTAAAGCCTGCTAAAACCTACCTTGGCTTACGAGATAATTTTAGCTAATTTTAATTAGAAGCACTTGTCAGTGTTAAAAATGAAAAGGAAAAATGGAGAAAAACGTTTTGTATAATTGCTTGTTTGTTTCTATGTACTTAATTTTCTTCAAGTGTTCTTTTTATCGTCAAATTATTTTTAAAGCTTATTTTTGTCCCATATTTTTGACGCGACTGGGATAGTTTTTAAATGTTTTTTTTGTAGTTTATTTTCTTCTTTATTGTTTTATTGTATTGACGTTAAAGCCATTTTTCGATCTAATAGTCAGCGAATACTTGCCACAGCAGCCAACCAACCAGCACCAAGCGACCAATCAAAACTGTCTGACACTCCCTGTTAGTATATGCCATGGCGTATGAGTAACATTTTTGAAATTTTAATCAAAAGCAGTTGACGTTACACATGTGCTTGTCAGCGAAGACAGAGGGTTGTTAAAATTTTGTGTTAAATGCGAATTTTAAGAGACTTATAACTTGGACCTTGTTGGACGAAAGTTTAATTGTCTACAAAACTGCTTACACAAAAATATTCTGAAAATTCTAAATAAAATATTTGGTATTTCCACGCAAACTTCTGGTATTTTCGAATATTTTCGAACCTTTTCGAGATTAGTTTGCATGCTTGCAGTTTGAACAATTCCAGTAACTATTTTTAAAATTATTGAAAATAAAAAATGAAGAATACAATTGATGAAATTTGCTATTCTTATTTTTGTTGTTGTAGCGGCACTTCTAATTCTATTTTAAAGTACCTACTCTTTTTTAGCATTTTACCTATGCATCTTTTCTGTTCTGAAAACTTGTGTGTGCGTCTGGTTGCGTGAGTCGTAAGAAAACTAACTACTTAGGGGCGTATTATGTAGAACGCAGTGAGTCGTATTTTTTGTGTGAACAAGAATTAGTATTATATAAGAATATTCATTCACCTCAGTGAGTGAAAGTAAACCTGATTGCCTTTGTGAAATTTGTATATTATATAGGGGTGAAAATGAATGACAGTGACTGAGATGCAAAGTATCGCTGCGTCATTAATAATATGTAAAGCAAAAAACTATATATTAGTCAATTGTAAATGAGATTTAAATGCGAAAACGTTTTATGGAAATGAGAATAGTCAACTGCAAATGCGAAAGCGTCAATTATAATTGAGAATAGTCAGTTGTAAATGAAAACTGTCAATTGTAAATGCGAAAGCGGTTTTCGAAATGAGCATAGTCAGTTGTAAATGAGAAACCGTTATATGAAAATGAGAAGGGTTACTTTCAAAAGAGAAAGCGTCAGTTGGAAATGATATTTGTTAATTGTAAATGAGAAAGTGTCCAATGTAAATGAGAAAATATCTTATGGAAATGAGAATAGTCCATTGTAGATGCGAAACCGCCACTTCAATATGTCGAATGAAGTATCGAAAGTGTCAATTATAATTGAGAATTGGCAATTGTGAATGCGAAAGCGTCTTTTCGAAATGAGAATAGTCAGTTGTAGATGAGAAAGTGTCAGATTTAAATGCGAGAGCGTCTTATGGACATGAGAATAATCAGATGTAAATGAGAAAGCCTAAACTTAATATGCAAAAACCTCACTTGCAATTGCAAGAGGCTCATACATTCTTTTATTCGGTGCGATATCAGCGTCCGGAGTGTCTTCGATCGATCGACAGACACATCAGCAAATCTGCTGCTTCGGTTAGGTTAGGTTAGGTTAAAAGGACCGGGCCAAGAAGACTGCTTCCCAGCCCAACACTTAGGCCACCAATGGGGCCATTGTGATGCCCTAAAAACGATTTAATCAACCCTTGCTCTAACAGCTACTGCGGTTCGAAACATTTTGTGGAATCAATAAATTTAACTAACGCCCTAATGTCGAGCCTGGAGACCTCCGCGAGAGCAGACCGAAAGCGGCCAACCTTCTTTTGCTCAGTGCCGGACAGTGGCACAGCAGGTGTTGCACGCTTTCCTCCTCCGCAATACATCGGCAGTTGCGGCAAGCAGTGACCGGTGAGAATCCTTATCAGGGTCGAAAGTCCTGATTTATTGAGGATCAAAGAAGTGTTAGTGCGACCTCTATCATAGGCTGGCCATACCAACTTTGTTGTCTCGCATGTAGGAAGCGCTGACCAGAGCAGATTCGCCATACCTATAGTATTCGTGCTCATACGGAACTTAAAAGAGGCCATTGGTAAACCTACCGATTCATTTTCAGGAAGGATGTGGGCGGTCGTACCTTTCCTGGCCAGCTCGTCAGCTACACAGTTGCCTTCAATACACCTGTGACCAGGTACCCATACAAGGCTAATTCTGAATTACTTGGCCATCTTATTAAGAGATCTGTGGCATTCAGTGATCGACTTTGTGTTGTCGACACATGAGTTCAAGGCCTTTAGCGCGGTCTGGCTGTTCGAGAAAATTATCACCCTTCCCCCGTTTTTAGGCACAAGTGCCAGTTGATTTACAGCATTGCGTATTGCTAAGACTTCCGCTTGATAGACGCTACAATGGTCAAGAAGCCGGAAGGAGATATCCAGTCCCAGGTCCGGTGGAAAGGTACCACCCCCCACCTTCCCGTCGAGCTTAGAGCAATCAGTAAATATGTTGATGGCACCACGAATAACATGCTGCATGCTCGCCCATTCTTTCCGTGTATGTATGTGCTGCTTCAGTAATGGTAGTTTTTCAACGATGGGAAGAGTAGACGAATGATTTAAGTTTTCGTGTGCGATAACGGATCATGCCATTCGTGAATAGAGTCAGCGGTAGATGATGCTTAAAATGGTCAAACGGAAGTGCTGCATTTAGCACCGTGCACGCCAATACTGATCCAAATCGAGGCTCTCTAAGAAAAGTAAAAACATAAAGAGAGGGACACACAACAATACCTCTGGCAAACGTATGTTGTATGTAAAAAAACACCATCAGATTAAGCGGTGAATGGAGAGAAGAGATCAGTAGCTGAAGGAGACTGCGCGAGAGCAGTTCAGCATGCAACGTCGTTTAATGGCAATGCTCCATCACTCCAATATATTTTAGTCGGAATATAGGCAATTTCGCATCAAGTGTTATTATCCTTAGAGGATGTACCCGTTGCCACATACATAGACTATTTTTATATTCTCAAATGAAAATACGAAAACGCTTTATTATTTACAACTAGAAATCGTGCAGTAGCTCTGAGAACTAAAAACAATCTCTTTCCGGAAATATGTCAACTTTTAATATGCCATAGGAAGCTTGTGAACGAGCATACATGCGCAACAGTTGCTTACATTGTCGTATGTGTAACACACATACATAGCCAATCAGTGCTTTCACAATCTAGCTTTAAGGGTATTTTGTTGCATTCCATGTAAACACTTGAAGATAGTTAGTTTGAATCTCATTTTGACCCCATTAGCTAGAGAGAATGGTTATAGTAAGCTCGAAAATTTATTAGGCGGTTACGAATCTGGGTAATGCTTGTGTGCAGCAAACACATAAAGACATAGAGATGCATATATAACTTCACATACATACGTATACTATTAGCCCACATACAGCAGCGAACAGAAAAATAGCAATGGTAATTTTTTAAATTTCGTTTACTAAATTTTTCTTTTTTATTTTCGTTATTTGATGAAAACCTTTTATTAACTTTGTAAATGAAACTATGCAAGCGAATCTTTAAAACGTTTTCAAAAAAATTCGAGAAAATTTTTAAGTATTTAGAGTTCTCAGAAGTTTTTGAGTATGCAGGTTTTTAGCCCAATTAATTTTAGTATAACATAGTAAAAATTATGGTATCTCAAATTTCACATTGATTTTCGAATTTTTTTTTCCAACGGGCGTTTTAGGTTTTTTGAACATAAAAGAGATTTTTCCCATTTAGTATAGAATAACATCTAAAACAAATTTCGGGGAAAAAAATTGTCAAAAATGAATGTTTATTTTGAGACACCTATAGTTATTACTTTGTTATACTAAAATTGAGTGGGCTGCAAACCTGCATACTCAAAAATATCAGAGAATTCGAAATGAAGTTTGAAATTTTCGAAAAATTTTCAGGAAATTTGGAATTTTTTCGAAAGCATTTTTGAGGTTGGTTTGCATAGGTAAGGTTAGGTTGAACTGGCCGGTCCATGAGGATCTAACATAGACTGAATGAGTCCGTAGTGTTACCAGAAGTTTGTTTTAACGGCCAAACTGAAAAACCCTATCAAAAACCAGAACCTATGTTGTAAAATAACTCCGTCCTCTTTGCAAGTACTAGAAGCTTTCTAGGACTTAAGCCACTTGCTGCGTCTAGATCTGACAGCTGTATCACTCCTAATAGCTGGAGTCTTAGCCTAGCAAGCGCAGGGCTTGAGCACAGAATGTGCTCGATCTTTTGCTCCTCCAACCCGAATTTCCTACATCTGCTATCACTGACCAAGCCTAAAATTGGTCTTTCATTTCTGGCGACTCTGCTGCTCCTGGAGCCTTGACCTGGCGAACGCAGGACACGATACAGACCGTGCTCAATCGTTTCTTCCTACAGCTCTCACTTCCTTCCCTGTTGTTACTGACGAGGCCTAACTTATAAGCACGTGAAACCCGAATAAGGTGTCCAGATAGTATGCCCATAGTGAGCTTTAAGTCTTCTCTCTTCAGAGATAAGAGCCACTTTGTACATGAAATTAGAAAATTTGCAGCCTCGAGCCACGCCTTTTCTGCTTAATGGATCATATGCAACTTCTGTCTCATTTTGATCTATCCCAAATAGATTGGGACGTCTATCGACGATTCAGCGAGTGTTGCGCCCTCCTTTGTCA
Organism: Eurosta solidaginis; assembly: GCF_040869045.1. Classification (NCBI taxonomy): domain Eukaryota; kingdom Metazoa; phylum Arthropoda; class Insecta; order Diptera; family Tephritidae; genus Eurosta; species Eurosta solidaginis. The sequence continues at coordinate 245,341,492 of NC_090320.1, forward strand.
ACACCTCGGCCTTTTCGTTACCTTATATCCCTTTACGACCGGGAACCCAGTATGGATGTAAGGTTCTGCCTGAACCAAGTTTTTCCAATGCTTCTTTGCCTTTCAGAACACTTTTTAATGAAGTATGATGTGAGATTAAAGCCATAATCACCGCCAGATTATTAATATATATTATGGCGCGACTGCAGCTTGAACACGCTTTCTCCAAAATTTCTACTGCTTTCTTCACGACTATAACTTTCGCGTGAAAGACGCTGTAGTAATCCGGCAGGATCTACTTACATATTTCTGGATCGACACAGTAAACAGCAGACCCATTAACTTGAAGCCATCGGCATACACGTCAATAGTATGTTCTGTCATTTTTGCACCGTGGCGGCAACCTTCCGGCTGAGTTGTGGCCCCCAGAACTCTTTCGCAGCTCAGGCGTTATACCGATGTCGTTATACTACTATGGCCATACGTCCTCCACTCAAGCTGCCCCGAGGCCTTGAGCCTTGAATAGCGAAAAAAAAGAAGAATTTAATTGACGAGTTTTAATAAAAAATTTCCGCTGCTATTTTTCTGTTTGATACTGTATATATTTAAGCCTATACTTCCTCTTAATTGTATGTCAGCATATGTGAGTAAAATGCGGAAAACTGAAGGAGTATTGCACATCATGTACATCTACATTTAACATAAAAACCATCCTTTTCTGCACTAAAATTGTGAATTTTGTTGTTGTTGCAATTTTGTTTTTACCCTTGCATTTCGTTTGTGTAAATTTCTATTTTAACCTGATAACGTGCCAACATTTTTTTTGTTTTTTAATATTTGTTGTATGTACGGCTTGGGTACAGGCGGATACTGGGTTAACTAGCAATTATTTTGAGTATATATTTACATGTTTATGTATATATGTACGTTTACCTATAATGTGGTGCTATCTCGTGCTGACTTTAGTTGCTTATCGACTATGCGAAGAATGTCTGTATTGAATTTCATGAAATTTATCGGTATGTGAGGTATGAGTGCTATAAAGCGCCAAATACACGACACGAACATTTTCGCGAACATTCCCGTTATGTCATGTTTCTGCTATCTTTTCTGTCGTGTATGGTGGTGTTTGCCAGTTCGCGCGAATGTTCGCCAAAAATCAAAATATTTTAATTTTTGGCGAACATTTGCGCGAACTGTTCGTGCGTGTATGGCGAAATAGCTCATAATCGTAGTAATTTCTGAACGGAACAGACGTGCGCGGAAAAGTAAAATGGACAATAAAAAATTTCTGAGTGAATTTATTGAAATGCATAAATCTTTGCCATCATTGTGGCAAGTAAAAAGCAAAGATTATTGTAATAGATGCCACAAAGGATTTTACGCTTAATTGCCACAGCGAGCAATATTGCTGCAGCACAATTGTTGTCCGTATTCATCGCTGTCTGAAAGAGAACTAATGTTCGGCCAAAAGTTCGTATGGGGTATGGCCAAAGCTGCGAACAAGATTGCGGAATGTTCGCGGAAATGTTCGTGTCGTGTATTTGGCGCTTAAGCAATGGCTTAACATGTGTACAACAGACACAGGGTGCACCGAAAGTTGGGGAATTTTTATTCCAAATTTTATCGCTTAAAGAAATTTGCTTGTTTTTAGTGTAGGTAAATGTTATTCAAGATATTTAAAAAAAAAGTGGATCTAGTCAACTTTAATATTTCATATACTGAGGTATCCTCAACTTTTGATCATGGAGCTGGTATCATAATTAAGAGAGTTATCTAATGCTTTAAGGCAGAGGTATTTTTAAAGGCCAAGTGAATTCCAACAAAAGAAGCGTTAATATCAAGTGCTCTAGAAGCTGATGTGTAAAGAACTCTTCCATTTGACTTTATCGTGATTGGCACCGTTAGTGGAAATGTGACCAGAAAGAAACGTTCCAGTGACGTGCACCGTGACTGTAAGCGGGGATGCACCAAGAAACGTTACACCAAGAAACACCAAGAAACGTTACCATAGAAGTAGCATAAATCGTTGGCATAACCTTAATAGTAGCCAAAACACTTATATATCCGTAACAGGATTGATAACCGTAACAGTAATTGTTACTATCATAGCAATTGCAACTGAACAAATCGCCGTAAATATAAAAGAGACTGCAAGCGTGGCAGCACCGTGATTGAAACAGTCAATACGAATGAAACTATAACAGTTACCGCTATTATGGCTGTTCCCTCAACGTAACCATAACCATAACAATCGAAGTTTTAACCGTAACCTCAACAGTAGCTATAACCGTAACCATAGTAATGGTAAACGACCTGCAACCTCAAATGACACCTGGAGGACCACAAATGGTGGTATGACAATTCCACTCCGAATGAGGTTTAAGGGCATGCTGTGTTGGATATGGGCGTGTTATTCATTTTTAAACGGTTTTATTTATAGACTAGTCATCGTTTTATTGTAGGTTTGTTATTGATGGGGCTACCGGTTTTTTTATCGACGAGCAAAAGTTGCAGATTTGCTAACAGATTATTATCATTTCTTTTGTCGTCATGTTATCGATTTTTTACCGGAAAGTTATACATTTGTTATCGAAAAATTAACGATTTGTTTTCAAAAATTTATTGTCATAAGAAAATTATCGAGTTGTTCTCAAAAAGATAACGATTTTTGATTGAAAATTTATCGATTTTTTGTCAAAAATATATCGACTTGTTATCGAAAAGTTATCAATTTGTTATAGGAATGTTACAAATTTGTCGTCAATTAGCGTTTTGTCACTGACGACTCGTCGGTTTGTTATGTAAAAGATAGCGATGAAACTCGTCAATAACAAGCCATTTATATACAGCGATAAGTCGACGACCATAACAACAACAGCTGGCCGTTACGGGTTGGTACCGGAGAGAAGTTGATAAAGCGTTTCTCAGGAAATCTGAAATTATTTGTTTCTGTTGAATTACCTATGTTGGGGTTTGAATTCAACACCTGGACGTACTCTAGTTAATCTGAAAACATTAGTTTTCTAGACTTAAACATGTGCTCTTAACCATCAAACTTCACGAGTACTTGATACTCATAGATTTAACGTCTATGCAACTAAACCCCATGGTATACTTATAAATGCATTCGAACGTTGTACAGCGTTACAAAATTGGTTTTAGAAATTTATAAATTTAATTTATTTAGAATTTTGCACTCATGTTAGAAGATAACGGCTTATATAATATGCATCCGAAGTGACTTACATCGAGCTTCAATTCCAACTTACGTCGCTCTAGCTTTAAATTTTACAGACTACGAAGGACATCTCAAATGTAGCTAAATTTTCGCTGAGAAGCTTTTCATATCAGAAATACCTTTAAAATGTTTGCCAAATACTCACCATGGTACATATAATGGTGGCGTACTCGTATACCACAACAAAGGTCCTGGGTGCAAGTTCCGGTAAATGCAACTTCAAAATACTTAAAAAACGTTTTTTTCTAAAGAGGTCGCCTTCCGGCAGTTATTAAAACATACAGCCAAGATTTATAGATAGTGAAAATATACCAAACCATGTTTGTTTATAACTATGTGATTGGGTGTATTTATGCTTGAACTATATGCAATTTGTTGTGTTTACTGATTCGTATTTGTTGCAATCAACTCACTAAATAAGCTTTCTATTTGGTCAACACAATACGAACACACCCTCTACATACGAATATTTCATTTGTATCTACTTAGACAAACACTTGTGAGTTGTTGTTCCCATCTTCATTAGAAATACATACTTTCTATATTTTCTCTTACTAACAACTTATTGACTAACATTTTATGTACATAGGTATATGTGTTGCACATATACATAGTAAGGTTAACATATTTGTATGTCTTTGCGATACTAGAAAACAAATTTATATATAGGAGGAATGTATCGGAATTATAGGACCGAACTATTAACTTGTGCTTAAAGGAACAAACCAAACAAACATTATACCCTACCCCCAAGTTTGTATGCAACAGATGAAGGGGAGATATCCACGTAGATGGAAGAAATAGATGGAGGAGGGCTTGATCTCCGTTGGTGCTCCTTAATGACGTCGGTTATCTCGTAACATGGATGGCTAGCTTGAACTCTTGTGCTTCAGCCAGAATTGCCTATGTACAAATCTATGTATATTTGTAGAACCCACTTAGATAGGTCTGTAGGTATATATGCACGCACATTTTGGCATATGCCATTAAATTGCTAGAACATTCGCTTATTAGATTATGTCAAAAAAATAGTTAGCTTATCACATTACGGGTATCGCTTGGCGTCACGTCACGCAGCGTGCAGGGAATCAAAGCTTCGAAAATTAATATTGTTCAATTACGAGGCAACCACACATTTTGTGTGAAATATAATTGCATAGTGATATGAAGTGTGTGCTAGGAATGGAAGATTTGTTGTTGTTTTAAAACTTTACCAAAACGTACCTAAATAAGTGAAAAATATATATTGACATATACTAGCAGTTTCGGCAGACGGTGCTCTGGCCTGGCTTTTGTCTATCTTCATAACTTTTAAGCAGTTTTTACCTCTTACTTCTCCATCCCCTCTCTCCCCTTTTCCTTATTTTTTTATTCACTCTTTCCTCTGAATTTCTGTTTTTGTGCGTCTCTTCCTCCCTCTCCGTCTTTTCCCTCACCTCTTTTCCGCTCCACCTATCCATATCTCTCTATCTTCGTCTAACTCTATCTCTTTTTCCTTCCTTTCTCTTCTCCCAGGTTCTTCTCCATCCATTTTTCCCAGTCCCAGTCCCAGTCCAAGTACCAGTCCCAGTCCCAGTCCCAGTCCCAGTCCCAGTCCCAGTCCCAGTCCCAGTCCCAGTCCCAGTCCCAGTCCCAGTCCCAGTCCCAGTCCCAGTCCCAGTCCCAGTCCCAGTCCCAGTCCCAGTCCCAGTCCCAGTCCCAGTCCCAGTCCCAGTCCCAGTCCCAGTCCCAGTCCCAGTCCCAGTCCCAGTCCCAGTCCCAGTCCCAGTTCCAGTCCCAGTCATATGTAGTCCCAGTCCCAGTCCCAGTCCCAGTCCCATTCCCAGTCCCAGTCACAGTCCCAGTCCCAGTCCCAGTCCCAGTCCCAGTCCCAGTCCCAGTCCCAGTCCCAGTCCCAGTCCCAGTCCCAGTCCCAGTCCCAGTCCCAGTCCCAGTCCCAGTCCCAGTCCCAGTCCCAGACCCAGTCCCAGTCCCAGTCCCAGTCCCAGACCCAGTCCCAGTCCCAGTCCCAGTCCCAGTTCCAGTTCCAGTCCCAGTCCCAGTCCAAGTCCCAGTTCCAGTTCCTAGTCTCAGTGCCAGTGCCAGTTCCAGTCCTAGTCTCAGTGCCAGTGCCAGTGACAGTGCCAGTCCCAGTCCCAGTCCAAGTCCCAGTGCCAGTGACAGTGCCAGTGCCAGTCCCAGTCCAAGTCCCACTTCCAGTCCAGTCCCAGTCCTTGTCCAAGTCCCAGTCCTAGTCCAAGTCCCAGTCCCAGTCGGCTCCTGCTCCATTTCCCGAAAAATAAATAAATAAAAATGTCATAAATACTAATCTGGGCAAAGGGCTACCTATATACCAAATTTCAGGCAAATCGAGCCGCGAATAGAATTTGTTCGAATATATCGGTCCCTGGTCCACTTTCCGGAAAGAAACGGAACAAGGACGCTATCGTATCATTGAAGTTGGATAAAACTGTATACGGTATGCAAATTTAATAGGAATCGGTTAAGTAGCTTAGGAGTCCATCGCGGACAAACAATATGACACGAAATTTATATATATTAAGAGGATATATTTTTGTCGTCGTATCAAAGAACAACAAGGTTACGAATAGTAGTTTGAATGAAAAATCAAGGCCCTAGGGGGTTAGCTAAAGGTAGTGACAGAATAGTTGAGCGCAAGTTGGATCAACAAGTCATTCATCAATATTGTCCGGATGTACGGCTCGGAATCTTGGACGGTGTGTAGAGAATATCAGATTTCCCTTGGACGGCTGTATCGGAGGAGACTATTGATTAGCTGTTTGAGCTTTTCTTAGCTTTGAAAAAGGTGCAGGGTTTTAACTTCAAAAGGCTTCGCTTGCTAGGGCAAATGAAAAAGGATGCACCGGCCAAGAAAATAATTCAATCGACACCGCCATTTGGCAGCAGAGAAAGGGGGAGGCCGACACTGAGTGGGAGAGACAGGTGGAGAAAGACTTGATTTCTTGACTTGAAGTTCCTACTGGCAGCCAAACACAGTGCTTCGATGTTCGGCATAAGAGCTCAGCGCAACAGTTGCTATGTCTTGATAGTTCTTAATCTGAGCTTGTTGTAATTGCTATTGAGGTAAGGAAATCCATGACTTCTTTCTATCCACGAAAGCTAGGCTCAATACTTTGACTGCTGCTAGAATTTCTGAAAACAAGCTAAATTATAAATCAGTATGCCTGTAGTGATCGGGCAAACTATACTTCCGTCTGTTTTCTTATTACTGGTATTTATTCGTAACAAAAGCTGGCCGAACTTCCTTCTAGTACAAGATCTCAACATCAGTCTTTTTAGACAGAATACAAGTGGCCAATCTAGGAACGGCGCTGTCCGATATATATGAACCTTTCTTAAGGCATGTAGAAACGAGGTGACTAGAGTTACCGATCTGCGGCCCCTTTGCCCACGATTTCAATCGTGCATATTTTTCAGCAATGTGCCAATGTGGTTACTGAGAGCAAAGCCTTACTCATTACAACGGGTGAATGTTTTTGATAATAGCAGCAGTGTTAACGGTTTCTCAGCAGACCACACATGTAATCGATAACCGCTGGATGTTTTTTAAAAACTAAATTGATATGTTTTCGATAAAAAATCGATGGAATATCGATAACAAATCGATAACAGATTGATATATTTTCGATAACCAATCGAAATTTTTTCAGCAGCTCCTATATACTTTGTCGATAACACGCCGATTACTAACCGTTCACCTTTTCGGTTGTGGGAACTTTTATTTCCGATCTCTGAAGTGAACTGCATTGAAATTGCCACAGATTATCTCCATAATGCTGCCAACAATGTAATCAGCTCAAAAATCTCTTTCCGAAAAGACTTGGCATCTCGTTAAGTTTCACAAAATCAAAATTATAAGTGTGGCCTCATTTCCACATACACATAAACGTGATAATTACTTACTACCCCAATCCCACTAACCAAAAAACATGACAGCTCATTTCATGAACAACTTACTTTCAACTGATTTAATACGCGCGCATTTCAATCAACTCGAAACCCAATTTCAATAGTTTTCTAATTTCATGCTACAAACCCAACTTCCCCCTAACCACCGCACCACACAAATCAGTGCTACTAAATCTGCGAACAAGTACAAACTAAACTACTCGTCAACAAAAATCCAATCACACCACGCATTGTTAACGCTATTGTTTAATACTCACATTGGATTTCGCGTATCTGGTATATCACGATTACTGGGTAACGCATCGCTGGCTTCCTGATTGAAACGATTTCGTATGTAAGGATCTTCACCGGTGCGTAACGCACCACCACGTATATAGCCCGCTTCATCGAAATACTCCCATTCGCCTGCATTGCTGCGTACACCATTTGGTGCTGTTAGTGAGCCATGATGAATGCCAGCGGCTGCACTAACCGCGGAAGCAACACCACTACTACCACTACTACTGCTAAATATGCCTTTGGCATTCAAGAGTATTGTGTTGTCATCCATGCCAGGTACTGGCATACCAACACCCACAGCAGCAGCACCATAGGCATTCAAACCAAGTCCACCAATGCGCGGGTGAAAGGCGGGTCCAGTGCCAATAATTATAATATTACCACCACCTGCACCGCCCCCTGGCTCTTCAGCGCCACTATCTGCGCTAAGTGGGCGCAAACCATTGATATCGTGTGCGGCGCTACCATAATTTTGGTTATGGCTGCTGCTGCTGCCACCGCCGCCGCCTCCATGCATTGATGCGGCCGATGGCAATGGTTCGTCCTGGTATTGTTGCATGGCAGTGGCTACTTCACGTAGGCGTAACGCGCGATTTTCCACCTGCAAAATAAGAAGATGAAAAAAAATTAATTTAGTGATGGAAAAATTGTTGGTTGTCAATTATTATTAGTATCAATGGGGATTGGATGGTGTGTAGATATGTAAGTATGTACTCACACATGAGCATACCTGCGTTGTATGTATGATAATAAGCTCATTAGGTGGATGTGATAATGAGATGATTAAATAGATATTTTAGGTTGAATCTAATGAGTTTCTGTATTTTAGCTGACCAATATTACAGTTGCTAAATTCAGATGAGGACTTAATAAAGTATTCAGGTATGGTGGCCCTCATACACAAGGGATGCCCCTTTACGATGTCCTATTAAATATATTCTCAGTACATGAGGAGCTTCCACATAAATGTTTCTCAATAACTACCACCGGATGTACTCATTTTGGCAAAGGCCCCTATTCTCAGAATGTCATGAAATATTGAGTTATCCATTATGGGAACAGGAAACAGGAAATACATGCGGATGCATGACACGGACTCAGAGGTCTGGTTCATGGATGGTTCAAAATTTGATGACGCAATAAAGCGAGCTGGTATTAATGGACCGAACTTCAAGAAATCGGTATATATATATATATATATATCAGACAGAGATCCATGCCATAGAAGTTTGCGGTAGAATATCTACAGAGAAGTTTATCCCAGAGAAGTATTTTCATCATTTCAGAGAGTCAGGGAGCTTTGCGTGCCATGCAGTCTTACCCAAATATTTTCAGCCTAGTGGATGAAAGCATTTGAGCCGTAAATAATCTGGGAGGCAAGCATACAGTTTTATTGCGATGGGTTCCCGGGTATCAGAAACATGAAGGTAATGAGCCGGCATACTATCTAGCAAAGCAGGGTCTTCTGTGTAATCACAAAAGTTCAGATATGTGGAACCATAAGTAACTTGGAAACAAAGCTGATAAGACAACCCTAGATTTGCTGCCTAGTACCAGAGATTGGCTAAAGTACGAATTGTCACCTGGTTACTATAGGGCACACTGCACTCTATTACCTAGCAGTAGCAAGTTATATCTTTCATATACATTTGCTTTGTGAGCTGGAGGATGAAACGTCCGTTCACTCTCTGCGAGTGCGTCGCTCTTGCAAGGCAGACATATTATAATTCAGGAGGAGATACCTTAATTCACCTTCTGATGTGGAGTAATAAGCTTGAGGAGGCACTTAGACACTTCTCGTAATATGCGGAGAGGTCAAGCGAAATAGATCTAAATAAAGGTCACAGTGCATCGAGGCCTTTTTATAATAATGAATAAATACAAATTTGTTTAGTTTATATTATAAGGAGGTCGCATTGTGCCATCTTCAGTGCCATTTTTTCAAAATTTCGTTTTTAAATCCGAGCCAAATTTGAAAAGCAATGACGGAATATCGTTCAAATATAGATCAACTTCCAACTTTCTCTAAAATCCCACAAGGCCAAACTAATGAGTTATTTTTTAGATCATCTGACTTCGACTCATTTTGGTAGCGAGCTCCTATGTCGAAGTGCTACTCATGACCCAAATACTTTCAGCTTTGTAGATGAATTTATTTGAGCCGTAAAACATCTGGGAGCCAACAACAAGATTTTATTGGGATGGGTATCAGAAGTATGAGGGTAATGTAATTAATGTATATAACTGGGAAACAAAGCTGATGAGACAACCACTAGGTTGCCTAGGGCAAAGACAGGTCAAACTCTCTATACTTCTAGCACCGACAATATCAGCACAACTTATTAATCTAAGTACGAATTATCACCTGGTTACTATACGAGATACTGCACTCTATTACCTATGTAAGTTAAATCATTCAGATACATAAGTCATTTTGTGAGCTGGAGAATGAAAGGTCTGTTCACTCTCTGCGAATGCGTCGCTCTTGCAAGGCAGACATTTTCTCATTCAGGAGGTGAGACTGTTATTCACCTTCTGATGTGGAGTAATACGCAAATAAGATTGCTGAAACTCTTACAAATAAGTCTCCACTGTAGTAAAGGGGATCTGAAATTTTTGAAGTTCGATGATGAGCTGACCAAGAAGCTTTGTATCACATTAAGGGAAGAGTGTCTGTGCTCACAATCGTCGTCATCATTAATTAGCGCATAACCGCCTAAACAATTTTGCCCGTTTCGTGATAACTAACGTTAGTTAGGAACACCAATGGAAGACAAGTCTTCATCTGCTTGATTCTTCCAACTCAGTGGAGGCGTTCACTTCACACTGCTTTCAAATGAAGGTGTCGACTAAAATACCTTCTTGGCCGGAGCGTCTTCGTCTATTTGCAAGTGGGCTCGACACGCACAAATTCAGCGTTAAAAGTCCAAAATGTTAAAGAAGCATCCTTACTAACATATGCTTAAATTTAAGGAATACATTTAGTGGTTAACGGAGAAAGAGCAGAACATCTTCGTACTCTAATACATATCCCTCAAATTGGAGGTCACACCATTGATGTTGAAGCTGCGCTCGAGGGAAGAGGGACATAAATTTCGATTCGAATTGGACACAAATTTGCCACAAGAACCTCGAGACCTGGAAAGGGGTGGTGCCAATCCAGCACTTGCTAAGCTCTCTCGAGACACACCTGCCCAAAGGAAAAAAATTGTGGTCCAGTTCTTATGTGCCAGGTCGAGCTTCAATTTTCTCCTAATGGTTGAGAAGGATGTCTTTTGCTCATTCATTTCGGTTTGCTGATTTTTCGCCATTGCGGGTACGTACTTTCTTGTAAGTGTTGGTATCTTCTTCTTGTAGCAGTGCCTTGCCTCTTCCCATAGGTGCGATCACTCAAACGTTTTATAAGATATCCTCTAACCGGGGTCCTAGAAAAGTTACAGTTTCAGTAGGGCTGGAAGAGAGAGAGACATGAGTGTTAGAGTCGTTGGCTCCACAATGCAACTGATAAGATGGTTGGTGTCATCTGGAGACCTAAAACAAGCAGAATTTACTTTGCAGTATTCAGGTCGAAATTATACCAGGCAGACGCGCGCCTCCCCTCCCCCTCCCCCAGTTAAGACACACGTGGTTCCTCGCGCATTTATCCACAAACGACTGTCCCGTTTTTTTGTGCATGTTTGTGCTTTCTGGGAGGATGGCTTCATCAACCAGTTGCCTCCTGAGATGCGCACGTTACTGAATATGCAAGAGAAACTGTTTTTCCACAACTCGTTTCTCTCTGACGATTCTCGCCTCACTGTGTGCGATGTTCACCTGTACCTTCTGCTAGGGATTTCTCTTAAGATAACACTGGTATTGCTCATCTGGCGACTACTCCTAGCTTTGTATAGCTCGCATGACTCGCCCGACTCCCCTGAAATCTTCTTCAGCTCACTTCATCTTCTCTCCATTCTTCCATTTCTTCTATTTTGTTATTCTGATTGTTTTTACGTATACACATGATTAATTCCAGAATTCTAATAAATAGATCCTCGAGATGATGGCCGTGGTTTGCGTTTGCCGCGTGCTGAAGGTTCAGGTTAAGAAGGTTCAAGTCTCGGAAAAAGCATCATCGAAATCTTTAGAGAAAAACTTTTAGGCGAAGTAGCCTTCTCCATTGATTGAATTGGGCAAACAATTCTTTCAGCGAAAGCTCATCTGCCTTGCATATGCCGTTCGAAGTCTCCACAGTTCTTCTTAGCAGTCAATAAAATCTTTCTTTCGGTACCAGTGTAGTCTTTTTAAAAATGTCTGAAATATATTTTGTCTCGGATACTCCTTGCTTTGATTCTAGCAGCCCGTAAAATCCTATTCTTTTGTTGGTTTCGTCTGTTTAATTGTGCGGCTATAATTTCTAGCCCTTTTAATAATGTGCCTTTATGTGCTTTCTCCTATTTAGTATGCTGCTCCAGACCCACAGCTGCTATCGAAAGCTTTTTGCATATTTAACAGTAAATTAGGCCATCTTTATGCATATTTAGCGAGAGTGTGTCAACTTATTTTTAAGACTCTTCAATATGAAAGGATTGTTTTGGCGACGTGGTTGTTGTTGCTTTTGTATTTGCTGTTATTATGTTTATTGCTACTTTTGCACATTTGAAGTGTCACAATTTTGTGCAGCTCTTTTGATGCAAATATTTTGTTGTGTGTGTTGATGTTTTTGTTGTAGGTTTCTTAGCTAGCTTTCTTGTTTGGAATTTGCAAAGTTGTTTGTAGTGTGACAAATTGGTTTGTTGACACTTCAAGCTACTAATGTCGTTGGTAGTAGTGGTAACAACAACAACAATAGCAACAGTAATATTTCATTCACTAACTTTGCCACACAAAGCAGTTGACTGTAATACATAAATGAGAAAAATCAGCAACAACAATAGTTGGTAAAGTTCTTGCATCACTTAAAACTTTTTAAAATTTTACAGTTCAGGTTGTTTTCTTCCCAGCGCTTTTCCGTAACAGTCGTGGTTTTCAGAAGTGTTTGGGTGTGTGTGTGTGTGTGTGAAAATCCGCCCAGCAGTTAAATAAGCTAGATATAAAATAAATCACAACTATTATGAATTCCAATCCAATTTTTTTTATCATATAAGAAACTGGAATTTGATAACACTGAGTGATAGTGATAGTAATAGTGATAGCGATGGTGATAGTGATATTGATAATAAAAGTGTTGGTGATAATGATAGTGATAGTGATAGTGACAGTGACGGTGATAATGGTGATACTAATATTGATAATAAAAGACAGATGTTTTCAGTGATAGTTATTGTGATACTGTGAATGCTAGTTATGGTGATAGTAATAGTGATAGTGATACAGATTCCGAAAGTGATAGTGATAATGAAACTGAAAGTGATAGAGAAAGTAAGAAAGAGAGCGTTCCATTTCTCTTTCTTTTTATGTCCTTCTCTCTTACTCTCTCCTTATCTCCTTTTCTCTCCTAATATTTTCTAAAACTTCTCATTCTCATCTTTGCGAATCAGCGAATTATGTTGAAAAAGATTTCGTATCACTCAGAAACTTTTAATTGTAGACCAGTAATTTTTATACTCAGTTGAGCAGAGCTCACAGAGTATATTAAGTTTGATTGGATAACGGTTGGTTGTACATATATAAATGAATCGAGATAGATATAGACTTCCATATATCAAAATAATCAGGATCGAAAAAAAATTTGATTGAGCCATGTCCGTCCGTCCGTCCGTCCGTCCGTCCGTCCGCCCGTTAACACGATAACTTGAGTAAATTTTGAGGTATCTTGATGAAACTTGGTATGTAGGTTACTGAGCACTCATCTCAGATCGCTATTTAAAATGAACGATATCGGACTATAAACACGCCCACTTTTTCGATATCGAAAATTTCGAAAAACCGAAAAAGTGCTATAATTCATTACAAAAGACCGATAAAGCGACGAAACTTGGTAGATGAGTTGAACTTATAACGCAAAATATAAAATTAGTAAAATTTTGGACAATGGGCGTGGCACCGCCCACTTTTTAAAGAAGGTAATTTAAAACTTTTGCAAGCTGTAATTTGGCAGTCGTTGAAGATATCATGATGAAATTTGGCAGGAACGTTACTCTTTTTACTGTATGTACGCTTAATAAAAATTAGCAAAATCGGAGAAGGACCACGCCCACTTTTAAAAAAAAATGTTTTTAAAGTAAAATTTTAACAAAAAATTTAATATCTTTACAGTATATAAGTAAATTATGTCAAGATTCAACTCCAGTAATGATATGGTGCAACAAAATACAAAAATAAAAGAAAATTTAAAAATGGGCGTGGCTCCGCCCTTTTTCATTTAATTTGTCTAGGATACTTTTAATGCCATAAATCGAACAAAAATTAACCAATCCCTTTGAAATTTGGTAGGGGCATAGCTTTTATGGCGTTAACTGTTTTCTGTGAAAATGGGCGAAATCGGTTGATGCCACGCCCAGTTTTTATACACAGTCGTCCGTCTGTCCTTCTGCATGGCCGTTAACACGATAACTTGAGCAAAAATCGATATATCTTTACTAAACTCAGTTCACGTACTTATCTGAACCCACTTTATCTTGGTATGAAAAATGAACGAAATCCGACTACGACCACGCCCACTTTTTCGATATCGAAAATTGCGAAAAATGAAAAAAATGCCATAATTCTATACCAAATACGAAAAAAGGGATGAAACATGGTAATTGGATTGGTTTATTGACGCGAAATATAACTCTAGAAAAAACTTTATAAAATGGTTGTGACACCTACCATATTAAGTAGAAGAAAATGAAAAAGTTCTGCAGGGCGAAATAAAACACCCTTAAAATCTTGCCAGGTATTACATATATAAATAAATTAGCGGTATCCAACCGATAATGTTCTGGGTCACCCTAGTCCACATTTTGGTCGATATCTGGGAAACGCCTTCACATATACAACTACCACCACTCCCTTTTAAAACTCTCATTAATACCTTTAATTTGATACCCATATCGTACAAACTCATTCTAGAGTCACCCCTGGTACACATTTATGGCGATATCTCGAAAAGGCGTCCACCTATAGAACTAAGCCCCACACGCTTTTAAAATACTCATTAACGCCCTTCTTTTGATACCCATATTGTACAAACAAATTCTAGGGTCACCCCTGCTTCACCTTTATGGCGATATCTCGAAACGGCGTCCACCTATGGAACTAAGGAATACTCCCTTTTAAAATACTCATTATCACCTTTCTTTTGATGCCCATATTGTACAAACAAATTCTAGGGTCACCCCTGGTCCACCTTTATGGCGATATCTCGAAAATGCGACCACCTATACAACAACCACCACTCCCTTTTAAAACCCTCATTAATACCTTTAATTTGATACCCATATCGTACAAACACATTCTAGAGTCACCCCTGGTCCACCTTTTTGGCGATATTCCGAAAAGGTGTCCACCTATAGAACTAAGCCCCACACCCTTTTAAAATACTCATTAGCACCTTTCTTTTGATACCCATATTGTACAAACAAATTTTAGGGTCACCCCTGGTCCACCTTTATGGCGATATCTCGAAACGGCGTCCACCTATGGAACTAAGGATTACTCCCTTTTAAAATATTCATTAACAGCTTTCTTTTGATATCCATATCGTACAAACGCATTCTAGAGTCACCCCTGGTCCACCTTTATGGCGATATTTCGAAAAGGCGACCACCTATACAACAACCACCACTCCCTTTTAAAATCCTCATTAATACCTTTAATTTGATATCCATATCGTACAAACACATTCTAGG
This sequence comes from Eurosta solidaginis, assembly GCF_040869045.1. Lineage (NCBI taxonomy): Eukaryota > Metazoa > Arthropoda > Insecta > Diptera > Tephritidae > Eurosta > Eurosta solidaginis. The sequence continues at coordinate 245,356,732 of NC_090320.1, forward strand.
GTCACCCATGGTCCTCATAAAATACTCTTTAATGCCTTTCATTTGATACACATGTCATAAAAACGTATTCCAGGGTTTCCCTCGGTTCATTTTCCTACATGGTTATTTTCCCTTATGTTGTCACCATAGCTCTCAACTGAGTATGTAATGTTCGGTTACACCCGAACTTAACCTTCCTTACTTGTTCTGACTAGTTTACAGCGCAAGGCACCAAATTTTTTGCTATCAATTCATATAACACACGTACATATAAAAATACGTAATTTACCATTTTCATAATTTTCGCCACTTTACAGCTTAGCGAGTTTGTCATTCGTTTAGTGTTTTGTATTGTTGTTGCTGCTTATGTGTGCAGTGTGTGTGTGTATGTGTGGAGTGTTGGTTGCTGTGCATTAACATCCATAAAATGCAAAACTCATATTTTATAATTTCATTTCTTTGTTACCAAATCGGCTTGAAATAGCACTTAAAAGCATCTGAAATGGCAATGTGTTGTTGTTGGGTCGGTTATTGTCAGCTACTTTGGAATTGGCGAGCTTTCGTTCGCTCCGATTTTAGCGTTTTAAATAGTTTTCTACTTGTTGTATGATATTATTTAAATTGAGTTGTGTTAAGTTTTTAAATGAAAAAGGAAACTTTTTAGCAATTTGTGTAAGATGAAGCTGGATAGGCTATATACTCAATTTGCATTGTGTAACATTGTCTGAGGATTTAAAAGCTTTGCTTAAAAAAAAAAATGTGGCATAGTTTGAGGTTTGTTGACAATTGGATTGTAGAATCACTTGCAGCTCCTTGGAAGGGTTCTGCTACTCAATCGCTGGAATCGTTGAATCGATGTTTCGACGATGTCGTATATCAAAAACTCCTCTGGAGAAGCTCTTCGAATAAGGATGAAGAGGATCCTTATTCGAAGAACTTCTCCAGAGGAGTTTTTGATATACGACATCGTCGAAACATCGATGACGAGTGACGACACTCTCACTGCATAACTTAAGAAGAAAGCTTGATACTTTCCTATCTAAAGATGCCCACAAAGACCTTAAGAAATTGCTATTTTTTCGATAAGAAATCGATCCATTTTTTTATAAAACTTGATAACATTTAGTTAAAAAACCAATAACTCATCACAAATCGATATATCCTTGATAAAAAAATTAAAAGTCGAAACCATTTCGTAATTCTTCCGATAAAAAATCGATAAACTTTCTATAAAAAACCAATTATTCATCACATATCGATTTTTTTTAATAACAATACAAAAAAATTTTAGAAAAAAAATTGATACATTTTCGATGACAAATTGATAATGCATCGATAACCGTCTGGTAACAATCTGACAAAAAATCGAAAAGAAAGCGAAAAATTTTCGATAGCAAATTGATGAATAATCGATAAAAATTGATAAAGTATCGACAAAAATTATATACAACGTCGATATCTATTCGATAAAAATTCGAAACACTCCGCTAAAAAATCGATCACAAATTGTTGTATGCATTTTCGATAAAAAATCGACCCATTCTCGATATAATTCAATAACATTTAGATAAAAAACCAATTACTCATTGCACATCGATAATTTCTTAGTAAAAAATTAAAAAAAAAGATCACATACCGTTATTTTTTCGATAAAAAAACAATACCTTATCACAAATCGCTATTTTTTGGTAAGAAAATGAATTTTGGATAAAAAATCGAAACATTTTCAATAAAAACCCGATAAATCATTGATAACCAAACAAATAATATAAAAATTTGAAACACTTCGCATAAAAAGCGATCACAAATTACGATTTTTTCGATAAAAAATATATTCCTTTCCCATAAAAATTCGATAATTTTCAATAAAAAAAATCAATAGTTCATCACAAATCGATATTTTTTCGATAACAAACTGATAAGTCGTCGATAACCAATCCGTAACAGAAAACCTTCAACAAATCGAGAAGCTATCGATTACAGTTCGAAGTTTTTACGATAACATTTCGATAACAGCGGCAGCAAAATTATTTTTTTAATTTTTGTCTTACTGGATGAGTGCATAACTTGAATTTCACTGCTTGAATTTGAATGCAGCTTCCAGTGACGTATTGCTAGCAGTCCAACTCAGATTATAAGACTAGTTCAAATTTTTGAGAAAATAATTTATGTAACTCACAAGGCCTCTTTTTTACCGTATGTGCCATGCTTTAATCACATTTTATATTGGAAATCATGGAAGCGACTCAAATCCTAAAATTTTACATGAATAGGACATTCTTGTGAATTTCAAATTTAATTTGATAAAAAAATTTGATTTCTCTGCTCAGCTTTCGCCTTCAAAACCAATGAATAAAATTACATTTAAGCTGAAGCATGTACAAATGCTAACACACGTACATACATAAAAAGGTTCAATAACCCAAATACCCATAAATTACATTTTCTAGATTTCTCTTCAAAGAAAAAACCAAAAAAAAAAAAATGTATTGCATCTTCAACAAGAATACCAAATAAGTTCAATTCGTACACCATACCCATAACCTAAATGAGTTCTCAATTTGGATTCCAAGCACCAACCTACGCGCAACGCTGCCACATCTCGATCGATCATAAATTTAAAGAGAAATCTGACAATTTTGCAATAACCAACAATGTGTCCAAGTTATTCAACAAAACTGCAATAAACGATGACGACCACAACATACAACAAAAACAAATATTTAATTTCTTTGTAAGTCGTTATTTAGAGAGAAGGTGAGAATAATAAAAAATGCACACAAAAGCTCTGCATGCAACAGAACACCGCTTAAACCACACAATGGCAATCAAATTCAATAAAATTTGCATTTTATTAGCAAAACGAGTTCAACGTAAGAGCAAAAAGACAAAACACGAAAATAAATAGTCATTGGCATTTAAAATTCATCAAGTTGCCAATGAAATATTCACAATTTAAATTAAAGTCACGTATACGCACCGACTGCAGGCGACAGACGTACGACAAGCTTACGCCAATTCTTTAATAGTTAGATGCGTGAGAAAAAATGTAGACTAACGACATAGAAGCGAAAGTCGAGTGAGCGTAATGAATAACTGAAGAGTGCGAATAAAAGAAATGCACAAAAAAAAAAAAACAAAAAAAGTGCAAAAAAAAAAAAAAAAAGTCAAGGTGTCTAAGTTCGGGTGTAACTGAACATTACATACCCAGCGTGAGCTTCAATTGTACATTTCATTTCAGATAAATTACTTTTCTACATAACACGTGGCACCGCCCGTTAAAAAAAAAGTCTCCCCACTTCCTCTTACAATAAAACTTGTTAAGTGAAATATCATTGATTCAAAACTATTTTTTGCTAAGTTATGTCTTATTATTCTAGTCTACGACCCTTTCGAAAATCTTTTATATAAAAGTGGGCGTGGTCTTTAACAGATGTCGTCCATTTTTCTGGAAATATTTCCAGCTATAGGGAAAATTTGTGTATCCCATTTTATTACGATCTGTTAATTTTTCTTCGAGTTATGGCTCCCGAAACATGGAAAATTGTCATAGAAATGGGCGGTGCCATGCCCATTTTTTTAAATTTGAAGTTTTTCCTATTTACTGTAATAAATCCCCTTGGTAAATGAAATAGCACTGATATAAAACTCGTTTTTGCAAAGATATAGCTTATTTTATTCGTCCACGACCATTTTAAAAATCTTTTATATAAAAGTGGGCGTGGTCCTTAACCTATTTCGTTAGTTCTTCTTCAAAGCATTCCTTATTATAAAGGCAACTTCTCTGCCGAATTTTGTTACGATAGGTTTAACGATTTTTGATTCATTATTAATAATATTTGTAAAATTGATTTTATCACAAGTGGGCGGTGCCACGCCCATTTTAAAATTTTTTTCAAATTTTTATCAAGAGTCTCAATATCAGTCCACATGTCATTGTCGTCATTTCAACATTTTAGGTGTATTATTTACTAAATTATTAGGTTTTTTGTGTTTTCCAAAATGTTATATATATAAAAAGTGGGCGTGGTTATCATCCGAGTTCGCTCATTTTCAATAGCAATCTATTCTGGTTCCAGATAAGCTCGTGTACCAAATTTGGTGAAGATATCTCAATATTTACTCAAGTTTTCGTGTTAACGGACAGACGGACGGACGGACATGGCTCAATCGATTTTCTTTTCGATACTGATGATTTTCATATATGGAAGTCTATATCTATCTCGATTTCTTTATACCTGTACAACCAACCGTTATCCAATCAAAGTTAATATACTCTGTGCGCAAATCACGCTGAGTATAAAAAATTAGCTGTAATTTATAAGAACAAACTGCATTGGTTAATTCAATGGTGGCCAACGCAATTAATTAACGCTTCGTGTGATCTGGTTAAGAGTGGTAATGAGTGGGTTGAGGAGACTAAATCAAGTGTTCTTTGAAAAATAAAAGCATAAGAAAAATAATATTAAATTTTAGTTGGAAAGTGATATGGTTGGTATGGTTTGTAGATATTTTTGTTTTGACCTAGCAGCCGGGCTATGGGCTTTCTGACTTTAGGCACTATATCCGTCTTACCAGGTTCGACTTTGCCCTGGTGGGATGGAAATACTGTGCTGATAACAGCAACCTTTACCAGTCTTTTCCACGAGGGAGAAATGAGGAATGGTACTCACCTGGGGCAGGGGACCAGTTAACTTGCTAACGAATTGGTCGAAGCTGGACGGAAAGATTGTTGGAGGAGAATTTTGCGATGAGCTAAATGTAATGGATAAATTTAAGTTGGCTGATCACTGCAGCGTCTTCCGAGTGGACGTTGTTGCGACTGAGGATGTGGTGAATGAAATGCTATACAGTGCTACTACGGTTAAGGAATTTAAGTTTTACTCCGATAGGCAAGCGGATATCAAGGCCTGGAGTTCAACTATAGTGCGATCGAAGTGGCGTGGAAGTGCCTGACCTCGCTTGCGATTGCATCGAATTATTTCATTATTAAAATTATCTGGATACCGGGCCAACTGTCAAGCGGATCTCTTACAGAGGGACTTAGAGATTCCGCTGGCAACCTGAGGTCTGCACCTGCATAGATAGGCCTCGAGTTAGATCGGCAAGCGTTGGGCGGCCACCACCTCTTGCCGGGTAGCAAGATCCTTCTGGCCAGAAGTGGTGTGGATGACAAGAGGCCTGCCGAAATGATTGGGTTCACTAAGGCTTATCTGTCAATGGTCACTGGGGTTTCGACAGGGCACTTCAATGGGAATTCATGCGGTACGTCTCAATATACTGAAAACCCCATCCTGTTGCAGCTGTATGGGGAATGATAAGGTGGAATCATCGATTCACTTTATGCGTGATTATCCCACCTCTGCCAGAACTAGACCAAAGTATTTCGCTTGCGACACACTTGGATGTCAGGAAGATATAACCAAGGTTGAGATCGGCCTCCATAGAAAGTATATCGTTGCTACTCAAAAAGTCTCTAGGCAGCTATAGCTACGTCACCTATATTTTATTCATTATAACAACGGACCTTCATGCCGTCCCCTACCAGAGCAGCTAACACATAACCTATCCTAGTTACCATGCCTATACTCAGTGTTAACCTTAATAATCTATTGAAGTGGCAGTATTATAAATAAATGTGCTGTTTGTACTTAAGTGTTGGGTAATTAATTCAGTATTGATTAGAATGCATATGCATAATGTATCAGAGAAAAAGGGAACAGATATAAAATACAAATTATTTTCTACCAATCATGTGAGTTAATAATTCTTACTTACTCAATGGAAAACGATTTAAGCGAAAATGGCTTCTCGGGTTAAAAAATAGGAATTAAATGAGTGTCTATAAATAAAAAAAAAAAATAAAAAAATTTGCCAGATATACTACTTTTCCGGTGATCCGATTTTATAATTTTTTTTCGTTTTATCAAAGATTAGCCTAACCGGCAGCCGTTGTTTTGCCTTAATTTTGGCCTATCTGCATTAGTTTAAAAAGTGTGTATCTCTTACTCACCCTACCTCTATCTAGTCCTCTCGCTTTTCCTCCTCCTTTTATTTGATGTTCCCTTCCCCTCTTTCTTTTATTCATTGCCCCCTCTACATTTCTCTCCCTCTACGTCTCTGTTACTTTTTTCCTTTTTGTTTCTCCATTCCTCTCTCTCTGTTTCCATCAGTGTCTCCTTAGCTTTCTCTATTTCTACTTCCACCGTTTGCTGTTGTTCGATGCCTTTATCTTTCTTATTCTCCCGTTTTTGCTTTCTTTCGTTTCCGTTGAATCGAAAACAATCGTTGTCGATGAGTTATCGGTTTAAAGAAAAATAGTGTCCTAAGTTCATCATTATCTCAGCAAGAAACATGTATGCAGTCACAGTCTAAAAAAAATATGCAACAAAATATGATAGCGAGAGATGATGTACCGAGATATGATCTGACATCATATAGCGTGTAACTAGATAAAATTGTCACGTCAGGCATCATACGAGATATGATCTCACATCGCTTATCACGTGACTAGATATGATGTCACATCAAACAAATCAACAGAGCTTTGCATCAAGTATCGACAAATATCGCACGGTGACCGCCGTGGTGTGATGGTAGCATGCTACGCCTGTCACACCGACTATCCCGGGTTCAGGCCTGGGGAAAGCAACATAAAAATTTTGGAAACAAGTTTCTCAATTAGAAGAAAATATTCTCAAGCGGGGTCGCCCCTTAGCAGTGTTTGGGAAGCACTCCGAGTGTATTTCTGCCATGGAAAGCTTCTCAGTGAAAACTCGTCTGCCTTGCAGATGCCGTTCGGAGTCGGCATAAAACAAGTAGGAATCGTCCCGCCAATTTATATGAAAAATTAAAAAGGAGCACGACGCAAATTGAAAGAGAAGCTCGGCCTAAAATCTCTTCGGAACTTATCGCGCCTTACATTTAGTTATTTATTTAGATATGATATCAGGCCAAAAACATCAAACATCGAGATATGATCTCACATCACACATCGTGTAGGAAGATATGATCTCACATCTTACAACATACAATGTCAAATCATTACATTGAGAACGATGTCACAACTCATCATTTACAACAGTTCAATTAAAAATATTGCATCGCATATTATCATTTTGTATTCTAGTGCATCACCTCACAAAAAATATCACATATATGAGTTTACATCGAACAAATATATATCAAAATGTATAAAATTAGAACGCATCATACCGCGTCATGAGATACACCATCACATTACGTAAAACTAAGCATATGAGGTTATGTCAGATATTTCAATTCATTGGCTAAAATAAAAATACAGCATATCAGATGTAAAATTATTACAAAGGTGAACTCTTATCATAGCACAATACATCACCTCACCTTATACTAAATCACTACATGTTGTTATACATCATGTTATGAGATATGACCTCACTACGCATATCACGTGATATGATGTCACATCAAACAAAATAACTGAGCATCAAGTTTCCACAAATATGCACAGGTTACGAGATATGACGTAACTTCATATACTAGATATGATATCAAGCCAAACATTAAACAACTAAATACGATCTCACATTATACATCGTGTAGCAAAATATGACCTCACAACATAATATGATGTCATATCATATAACATTTAAGTAGAAATAAAATCACATCATTTAATTGAGAATGATGTCACAACTCATAATTCACAACAGTTGAATGAAAAATATCGCTTCGCTTATTATCATTTTGTATTCCAGGACATCATCTTATAACCAATTGTCACATATATGAGTTTACATCAAATCAAAATGTATAAAATTAAAACGCATCATATATCATCGCATTATGTGAAACTCAGCATATGAGGTTATATCATATCATATTTCAATTCATCGGCTAAACTAAAAATACTGCATATCAGACAGTAAATAATAACATTGATCTAAGGTGATCTCTTATCGCAGCACAGTACATCACCCCACCCTATGCAAAATCACTACATTCTGTTATATTATATCACAGTGAAAGATATTATATAAAATGTCCAGCCATTACTACTTATCACATCGCATCGTAGAACCAACTAACTATTCGCACTACTTTTACCGTATCGTAACATATGATTTTACATTGTATCAACTGACGTCAAATGCAAATCGTATTAAAATGTTTCATATCACATTGTAAGCCAAAAACTGCGTATACAAATTCACATCGCTAGATAAAAACCAAATTCACAAGCAATTAAGCTATCATAACTCTGAAAGAAAAATCACTGAAAAGCTTTCTCTAGTACATAACAAACAGCATTAAAGTTTTAAAACTACTCAAATCAATTTGATGTTAAGACTCATAAAAATTACACATATCTTCAAGAATTAATGGCACAATTTAATCCATAATCCATAAACTCATAAAAGCTGATGTACTTATGAATGACAATATTTTTTTATTTTTTTTTCTCTTAATTCAATTCTTCACAGTCACTGATTTTAGTATAATACGCAACTAAAACAACATAGGAACAAAAATTTTGCATGCGACTTAGTTTGCATTATTATTATGTACTCATTCTCATATATCATTTCTCTCAACACATATATACTTTCTAGTATCAAAGGAAACAATATCCATTTATTTGTATATATCACACATACAATATATGTATATGTAATACACGTTTCTTTACACTGTGTGAGATGCTTTAACAACGACAACATCACACAGGATTATTGCAGCTCGTAAATGATGGCCAATGACCGACTAGCGACCAAGTGAACCACAAATGTGGAGTTGCCAATATTCTCTAGCAAAACTTGGAACTGCCATTGTTATAAATAACAAAGTATTGGCAAACATTTTTCTATGCCTTATCGAGCAAGTGATATGTAAAAGCTTACATATGTGTAAGAGTTTGTGCAGGTGTGTGTGAGTGCGCGTGTGTATTTAAAATTGAACGCATTACTTTTTTAGTACCACTTTGCCTTCTATGTAAGCTTATTAAAGATGCTCCACTTACGAGTCATTTACATGTAAATATCTTCTCTAGAACAAGGAAGGATACTTGAATGTTAACATCGTTGGCTTTAACATCACTAAAACTACGAGTCAAAGATTTGTTGCTATTACTTATTTTATGTTGCAATTTATTTGATTTGTTTTTTGTTGGCCATCTTTCTTTTCATGTGGTTACAACTATTTTAGTTTTGTTTTTGTTTTATTTATTACTATGTAGTCTTTGAAATATATGGATGAAATATTGTTGTTGCATGCAATTTAAGTTAATCGGAATTGAGAAGTGTTCTTTGAAATGTTTCTAGTAAAAGAATTTCCTACTTACTTTTGCTGATTTTTACTCCCGTCCGAGCAGAATATACTAACTAAAAGGGAAGTAAGACAAAACTAAATATTGACTTGCAACTAGCACGAATATGATTTAGTTAATACTTCTGGTATAAGTAACTGTCATTGGTATGAGTTTGACATAGTTTTCACAAAGTGTTGCTAGATAAGTAAGGTTAGTTTAGGCTAAGTTAGTGTGCATCGTAACTATTCACACTTTCACCCGACGCTCTCTTATCCAAATAGCTTCTACATTGTTAACTTGTTGGCAAACGTTATCGTCTAAGCAGTGCCTACAGTTATCCCACTGCAAAATTGTTTTGGGGCCTCACAATTATTCCGGTTGGTTCACGGCAAATTTGATTCCTTAATAGCGGGATGCCCTATGGACGTAAGCGAAGCTTGACACCTAACTTTCAAAGAAGGTCGTAAAATTTTGTTCTGGGACTAGCCCGTCTTGAAGCTGCTTTCCTAACCCTCCGTCAACAGGGCAAGAATTTTGAAGCCGGTTAGACTGACTGACCTCCAGGTGCTACGAGCCCCAGTTCATTTTTTTGTTTCATTTTTGAATCCTTGGAGTCTACAGTGTAAGTTTGCTAAACGACCTAACTGATAAACCCTATCAGAAATGAGATCCTATGGTAAAAAATAACTTTGCCCTCTTGGAAATACTAGAAGCTCTCTAGGACTTATCTTACTTGCTGCTTATAAATTTGATAGCTGTGTCACTCCACACGGAAGGAGGGGTGATGATGACCTAGAAGGTTCAATGTAATCATATCAAAACCTTCCCAGATGGTGGAATAGTACCTTAATAATGCCGGATATTTAACCTTCGCTACAAGAAGACAAAGAAAGATAACGATGCCGGGAACCGCTTTCGGTAAGAAATACAGCGATTTTTTCTTATCGAAGCCTACGGCTTTAGCTTCTGTAGCTTCTACCCGCACTTCTACCTAAAAATACTTCCCCGCTTCGGGTATTAGCTCGCCCTATTTTTGAAGCCATCTCATCACCACTATCTTTATCCAGTAGCATTTATAGACTGTGTAGCGTATAGTGAAATTAAAGATAATTAAGCGCCAATGAAGTAAGTAAATAAGTAAATGGCGTGGAGTTCACATCACAGCACGACAAATGGCTGGATTTCGACGCTAGTTGATCCCATTCGCGACACGCCTGTATTGAATGTCCGACCGGTGCACCGTAAAGCTTTGGGGAGTGTTATTGATGTTGATGGTCCTTTGACGATTATAGATCAGGTACCGATTTGTTTTAAGACTCTAAAAATGGTGTGTTATGCTTGATCGGAATAAGGGCGTGGCACCGCCCATTAAGAAAAACAAAATGTCTCACGATTTACTCTTAAAATAAATCTTGGTAAGTGAAATATCATTTATACAAAACTATTTTTGGCTAAGATATAGCTTACTATTCTAGTCTACAACTCCTTTAAATATCTTTTGTATAAAAGTGGGCGTGGTCCTTAACCGGCCTCGTCCATTTTTTCTACAAACATTTCCTGCTATAAGGAAAGTATACCCACCTTATTATGATCCATATATTTTTCTTTGAGTTATGGCTTCCGAAACATAGAATATTGTTAGGCCATAAGAAGGGCGTTGCCACGCCAATTTTCAAACATTTTCATTTTTTTCTTTTTGTTGTCACAATTCCACTTAATAATATTTGTAAAATTTATTTTATCGCAAGTGAGCGGTGCCACGTCCATTTTCAAACAAATTTATAGCAAGAGTCTCAATATCAGTCCACACATCAATTTTTTTTTACCTTTATAGTAAGTCGCTTTCATGTTTGTCCCCTCATTTCCATACGAATTTTTGACCCACGGAAAAGTCTTTTTCGGTAACTTTCCGTTGAGCTAGACACTAGATACTTAGAAGATAGTTGAGACATTAGTAGGACATTACAATACAAGTGAAAAATATCCACTAGATGGCGATCGAGATAAATTTTAATATGGAAATTTTGCGATCGACTTTTAACTAACTTCTCGGTGATCCAGAGACTTGAAGCCTAGCACATAGTTTGCGAGTCGATTGTACTACAATTTGTGGAAAAAAATTGCCGCCAGATGGCAGACGAATCGAGATAAACGAAAATCCCTGAAAAAACGCAGGGAATCTTGCAATCGATGTTTGAGTAACTTCCCGGTGAGCTGGAGATATGAAGCTTGAGCCATAAGTCAGAACCCGGTGACAATGCAATATTTTATCAAAAAATTCCTCTAGGTGCATGGATCGAGTTATTAGGAAAATTAATTTTAATTTGGGAATCTTTCAATCCATTTTTAACTAACTTCCTGGTTACCTAGAGACTTGTAACTTAGCAAATAGTTCGAGACCCGGTGACAATACAATTTATGGAAAACAAAGTTGCGCTAGGTGGCATGCTAATTGAGATAACTACAAATCCCTGAAAAACGAGGGGAATTTTGCGATCGATTTTTGAGTAACTTGCCGGTGAGCTAGAGACTTGAAACTTGGGCAATGCGTCAGAACCCGGTGACAATGCAATATTTTATCAAAAAAATTCCGCTAGGTGGCACATGGATCGAGATATTGAGAAAACTAGTTTTAGATTGGGAATCTTGCAATCGATTTTTAACTAGCTTCCTGTATATCTAGAGACTTGAAACCTGAAATATAGTTTACAACTCGGTGACAGTGCAATATTTGATCAAAAAATTTGAGCTACGTAACGCACAAGTCGAACTATTTAGAAGATTAGGCCATACCTTCATGGCTAGCCTCCTGAGTGTTGCAGGTGTTGTAGAATTCCCCCACGTTGAAGGCCCAACTCAATGCATGTCCTTGCATGCTTTTAGGCGTACGCGACTTTCACCACGATTCTTTTAGACTTTCAGGCGTATGCGAATTTCACCACGATTTTCAGCTGTGCAAATTAAGTATCTGACAAACGAGGTGGAATTCTCTTGTTATGATGCGAGGTGGAATTCTGTTTTTTTCGCCAGTGTTGTCAGCGGAAATTCCACTAATTCTATTAAATCTTTCTATTTTGAACAAATAAATAAAGATAAGAATTTTCACTTAGGAATTAATTAAATTAATAATCAAAGTTGTAATTGCCTTTTTGTAGGCATTACTAAAAACTTGAAAATAAAAAGATGATACAAAAATTTTAAGGACTACCTTTATATAAATGGACCAAAAAATAGAAGGCAATTTTTTCTTTAATACAGACATAGTCTTGCTAAATTTTGACTAAAAAACTTTAACAGTAGCTCTTGCAAACGAATTGGGATTTAAAATTATAAAGGTAGATTGCGTGTTTAAATTTTAAATAATCAATTAGTTAATCCCAAGTACATGGTTTGCCTTAAATTGAAAGATTGCGCCCCACCTTCATAGTTTTAAATCCTAAAATTCTTTTACAAGAGCTGTTGTTAAAGTTTTTTAGTCAAAATTCAGCAAGACTATGTCTGTATTAAAGGAAAAATTGCCTTCTATTTTTTGGTCCATTTATATAAAGGTAGTCCTTAAAATTTTTTTATCATCTTTTTTTTCAATATTCTAGTTGTATTATTTACTAAATAATCAGGTTTTTTGTGTTTTCCAAAATTTTATATATATACAAAGTGGCCGTGGTTATCATCCGATTTCGCTCATTTTAAATTGCGATGGGAAGTGAGTGCCAAAGAACCCATATATCAAATTTCAATAAGGTGTCTAAATATTTACTCAAGCTATCATGTGCACAGACGGACGGACAAACTGATGAACATGGCCAAATCATTTCCTTTTTTCACCCTGAGCATTTGGGCGTCTACATTTATTTATCTCGATTCATTTATACCGTTACGATCAATCGTTATGTTACCAAAGTTAATATGCTCTGTGTGCAAAGCACGCTGAGTATAAAAGTAAATTTATAAAATGTTTGGCATAATTGAAAAAGTTTTTAAAATGCCAAATACTTAACGCTTCCCATTACAATATTCCACTTCAAACTTGTACTTCACAATGTAGATAGTATATACACATGTTTGTATGTTTATCTTGATGGACTTATTAAGTCGTTAGCTTAATGCGAAAATGTGCTAAGTCAACTTTTACGAATTTTACAAGAGACGGAGAAAATGAGTAATTTTTGAAATAACCCTTTTTTCAAAACTGTGAATGAGGATACCTTAATTGCAATGCTTTTGAGTGTAGAAGCTTTGAAAAAGATAAATAAAAATCATGTATGCAAATCCAACAGCTATTTAATGACTTAGCACAATTTCCGCACTCAAAACAAATATTTTCTTCTGACTGAGCACTTTTTACTCAATAAGTTTTCCCATCACTCCTCAACATAATGATTGAAATAAAACACTAAAACTATATATTTCACAAAAAATTCTATTTATTTGTCAAACTATTTCGATCGATTCTGATCTGAACTCTTTTACCGGATGGTGAGCAGACAATAGTTTATTTTTAAATTCAAACAAATGCTGTGTTGTGTCTTATTCCAAAAAGAAAACTGCCACATACTTTTTTATCTACAAACTAAATACTAAATCTCCTAATTGTTGTCAAAATAGTACAGACTTGGATGTAATTTTTGACTCCAAACTTTCTTTTTCTAGTCACATTGACTTTATTGTCTCAAAATTTGTTGCCATGGTTGGGTTCAGTAGACGTAACACCAGTGACTTTAAGGACCCTATGACGTTGAAGGCACTTTATATATGCTTGGTCAGAAGTTGTCTTGAATATTGCTCCATAATATGGAATCCTTTCTATAAATCTAACTCCTATAAAATTGTGAGAGTTGAAACATTTTTTACAAAAATAGCTTTACGTATGCTTCACTACCCAGAGGCTTCCCATCTTATACCAGCAGGCGCAAATTTCTTGGTCTTCAAGCTTTGCATGATAGAAGAAATTTTATCTCACTCATGGTTGCATATAATGTAATAAATTTTAGCATTTGATTTATCTAATTTGTTCACTCCATACATTCCACCGCGTGATCTTCTGTTTTCTATTTTTAACTAGTCTGTAAGAAAGCATGTACATTAAGGCGGGTCGATTTATTAACCGATATCGCGCCACGATTTTTCGATAGGATTTGGCCTCAGAAAAAAAGTTCCACTACGCATACCCAAAAAAATAAATTTCGAGCCTGCGAAATTTCATTTTCCGTACACATTATTTGAAAAAAAAAAATTAAAACATTTTCACCACGAGTTTTTAATAAATGCATAAAAAATGATTTGGACCCTTGAAAATGAATGCATATATGCTGAAAAAACACCTTAAAAAATGCCGAAAGGGTAAATTTTTCGACCAACACCCAAAAAATATTTCGCAGGCTCTAGAATTATTTTTTTGGGTATGCGCAGTAGAACATTTTTCCTTAGCCCAAATCCTATCGAAAAATTGATGGCGCGATATCGGTTAACTTTCGTCCTTACAAATCGACCTACCCTAATGTACATAGTTATCTACATCTAAGAATTGAAGTAGATTATGGTCATCGCAAAGCATTTATCAAATACCAAAGGCATAGCTCAATTGGGTGAATCCAATTTCAAGTGGTTGCGTAGCGCAACTCTCTCAAGCTTCTCCAACCCAATTATCAACCTCACTTACCCGTGGCGAATCCTGTTTCATTGACAGCCGAGGCTCTGGTGATACCAAGTTCCTCATGGAACTAGGGGGTGGGGAGGGCGGAATGGTCTAGAAGGTTTAATGTGGTCATATAAACCGTTCCCGAGATGGTCGGGCTAGTACCTTAATAATACTTTGTTACCGGTACGTACCGGATCTATAACCGGCAAAGGACCACCAATATCGACCCAAGGACTTCGAGGAGTGTCTTCATCGTTTAAGCAACAACAACAAAGCATGTACTTTTAGACTAAATAAATTAAATAAGTAAATAAAATGCGCGCACAAAAAATGACTAGTAATTCAGATTGATATTATTGACAGGTTGACTTAGCACATTCATTTTAACAGCTGACGACTTAGCACATTTACACATCATTGCCAACAGCACGCAAAAATGAGGAAAACAAATAATTTTTTGTGATCGATGTATTTTGAATTCAGTTTTAAAATTGTACTAAAATACAATTTTTTCAAAAAAACTGAGTTAGCACATTTTCACATTAAGCTAGCGAAGTGCATACCACCGTAACAAATACGATTTCAAATGAAATCGAAAATTTTCATACAAGGAATTTTACATAATTTCTATAACCAGCAATTGAATTTTGATTTTATTGTAATAAATTATTAAAGCCAAACAAAGAGGCAGACCTTCGTAGTCGATTAAATAAGAGAAAATTAAATTTTTATACGTCATCCAATGAAGTTATTTATTTTTATTTTTAGTTTTTTTGTTTGCAATGCGCGATCGCTACCGAAGAGTTTTTAGGTCGAGCTTCTCTTCCAATTTGCGACGTGCTCCTTTTTAATTTTTTCTACAAATTGGCCGTACAGGACCTACTTGTTTTATGCCGACTCCGAACGGCATTTGCAAGCAGATGAGTTTTCACTGAGAAGCTTTTCATGGCACAAATACACTCGCAGTGGTTGCCAAATCACTGCAGAGGGGCGACCCCGATTAGAAAAACTTTCTTCTAATTGAAAAATCCGGTTTCTAAAATTTTGATGTTGCTTTGCCCGGGTAAGCAGAGCACGCTAACACCACACCACGACAGCCATCAATGAAAGTATAAAATATTTAACAAAAATAATGTGTTATTATACGCAATTAATAATTTATGTACATATTTGCTCGAGATTATTGATGTGACTATAATTAAAGGCATAAATTCAATAGCACGTTTCAGCGATCAAAGCTACCAGCAACGACAGCCATAATTGAACTTCTGAAACTCAAAAAACTTTAGTGCGGGAGGTAGCCGCGCGTGTGTTTTTCGCTTTGATGAATACTTTTAATATTAGTATTACCATTATTATGACAAACGTAGCGCCATTAACGTCCAAAATATGTCACCTAATATTAGGATTTATATCAGTTATTTAAGGAGTTGCTTAAGTGTTGCTATAACAACCTGTTGGCTATGTTGACACAATTAATGAGAGCAACCACACAATTTATTGGCATTGATATGCTTGAGTGGCGCTCTTGGTTGCCACACGTACTACTTTTGTTAACTAAATTTAGCAATAGTAAATACCAAAACCAGATATTAGGTTAGACTTAGCTTCTCTGCCAATTATTTGGTTTTGGTTCCCCACAAACTTATACGGCTGTACAAAATGACATTGAGCAACCCCATCAGCTCAGTCAGAATTGGGAAGGCAAGGACTATATTTTCATCATCATCCGCTCCGTATCTCTTTACCATGAAAAAAAAAAAAAATGTTTCCTTTTGTAGGGACAACTCTTATAGAAATGGACGGTCTAGAAAAAGTCTGGAATTCAATAAAAAACGTTTGAAGTTCATCTTGTTGCCACTGCAGTCTTGACCAATGAAAAGAAAATTTTCTGAGTTTTTCAAATATTTTTTTTTAATTAGCATGACAATCATTCATAAACTTAAAAGTTGTCCAGTCTGGAATATTTTCTGGAAAAATATCCGCTGGTACATAATTGCATTGCTGAGATGCAGCTCTCTTTAAAGCTTCACTGAAAGTGAAATTATGTAATAAATGTTATATTCAGCGTATAGTTATGGATTTCGCCAAATATTGTATTTATTAAGTCTAGCCGCAAACCAAATATTGTTAAAACGGACCATTTTTGGTTTAAAGCGGCTAAAGTGGCAACCGTGTAAAAGACAAGGGAGATAGGAAAATAAAATGGACAAAAATCAAAATTGCTATGAAGAACAAAAAGGCAGAGAAGATAATTATAGCAAGAGGTAAAAGGTCCAAAAAAGAGAAAAATAATAGAGAAGAAAAGACAGAAGAAAAAAGAATTTGAAGAAAAAGCTGCAAAAGAACTGTGAAGTGCTCTTTTTGTCTAAGCCTTTTTGTTAAAATAATCCATAATTACCGGCACGTGTTTGTTTCTGAGGTTGCCGGTATACAGACTCCAATCAACCGAATATAATATCTACTTTATCATAATTCATTGACAACGAGTGCTAACGAGTGCCTGGGACAACTATCAATTTGCGTATGCGTTATCTCCCTTAAACAAGTAAGAAATCCGATACTAATTATTACCTCTGCTCAACTTGGTAACATGGCTCTCTGCTAACATCTCCTCGCTAGTTGTTCATGGTTTGTTACGCTTGAACTCAATCTTGAATAGATCGAAGCCTCATGGATCAATATATATCGCAAACCTTTGCATGCGGCTTCGTCCACGCGAAAAAATTAAAACATCTAATTTGGTTGAATTAAAATTTAAAACTTTTTTTATGGGTAGTTTTCTTAAACAGCTTAGGCCTTTATATCCATATACCATAAATATTACTGGTCTAGGTCAGAGGTAAGAAATTAAAAAAAAGTTTCTTCCAGCACGTTAATCTGAAGATAATCGCGTAATGATCCATACATGGTCCCGGTTTGATTTAGAAATAGTCCAAAACTATACCGCAAAGAAATACCGTATTGAGCTAGTCTTGGATATTATTCACAGACAGTATTTGGCTTATTTGGGGATTGTTTTCTGGGCCTTTATGAACATTTCTGGCACAATGTCGGAGTTATTTCGGCATCACCTCGGAACTGTTTTGTATATTGTACATCAATTATCCCCCTGTCGGTTAATAAAAAAAAAAAACAAAAAAAAAAAAAAACCCAACATGAATCAATATCGGTATTGCTATTGGATTGATTTACAAAGTATTTTGGGATAGTGTGATATTGTGGCGAATGTAAACAATTTCGATGCGTCGAAGTGCTGCTAGTAAATAAATACTATACAACAACAGTAAGTTATATACACACATACATAGAAGGCAACGAAGGGTATTTGAACCACATAACCAGCAGCTTGAAGCAAAGAGAACATTACACACACATGTAGACGGAAATAAGGTGCACATATGTATGGCCTTACATAAACTACAGATATACATGTATGTAGCCAAAATCAATAAGAGGTACACAAACGAGAAATAAATAAAGACGGCTGTTCCACATTCTGGGGGAATACGTGAACGAAGCGAACTGAAAGTATAAAAGCAGCGCGTTGCAAGCAATGGTCAATCAGTTTGATTTTGAACGCTATAATTGAAATACGCGAGTAATCTAATTGTGCGGTACTACAACCAAAGTAGTGTAAATAAAGAAAATTTTGCTATACTGAATTTGAGTTATTTATTCGGCATTTCGGAGATTCGAACGTTAACAGAAGCTGCAAAAATAATCAGGAATCCCACAAAATTCGCTACAACAATGTTATGGAGGACATTTCGAGACCATTTCAGAATTTTTTTCGTCTATTGCAGAACGTTTTCAGGAAAACTATGCAATTTTATTAAGGATTTAACGTGTCTGTTTTGGAAGCTTTTGGGGTTGTTTGCTTTTGGATTATTTTAGCGAAAATTTCTGGATCATTTTTTAGTTAGTTTCGTATCTACTTTGAAACTTTTATGGAAATTATTTCTGGCTCAATGTATTTATTGATAATATAAAGTGGTTATACATGTATCGAGGTTCAAGCAATTTTGAAATCTGAAGCTAGTACCTCAATTAAATAACAATCTATTAAAACAAAAATATAAACACAGCTCCGCATGAATTTTGCATCTACATATATTTATACTCAGTTGAGCAGAGCTCACAGAGTATATTAAGTTTGATTGGATAACGGTTGGTTGTACATATATAAAGGAATCGAGATAGATATAGACTTCCATATATCAAAATAATCAGGATCGAAAAAAAATTTTATTGAGCCATGTCCGTCCGTCCGTCCGTCCGTCCGTTAACACGATAACTTGAGTAAATTTTGAGGTATCTTGATGAAATTTGGTATGTAGATTCCTGGGCACTCATCTCAGATCGCTATTTAAAACGAACGATATCGGACTATAACCACGCCCGCTTTTTCGATATCGAAAATTTCGAAAAACCGAAAAAGTGCGATAATTCATTACAAAAGACAAATAAAGCGACGAAACTTGGTAGATGAGTTGAACTTATGACGCAGAATAGAAAATTAGTAAAATTTTGGACAATGGGCGTGGCACCGCCCACTTTTAAAAGAAGGTAATTTAGAAGTTTTGCAAGCTGTAATTTGGCAGTCGTTGAAGATATCATGATGAACTTTGGCAGGAACGTTACTGCTATTACTATATGTGCGCTCAATAAAAATTAGCAAAATCGGAGAAGGACCACGCCTACTTTTAAAAAAAATTTTTTTTTAAAGTAAAATTTTAACAAAAAATTTAATATCTTTACAGTATATAAGTAAATTATGTCAACATTCAACTCCAGTAATGATATGGTGCAACAAAATACAAAAATAAAAGAAAATTTCAAAATGGGCGTGGCTCCGCCCTTTTTCATTTAATTTGTCTAGGATACTTTTAACGCCATAATTCGAACAAAAACTAACCAATCCTTTTGAAATTTGGTATGGGCATAGATTTTATAACGTTAACTGTTTTCTGTGAAAATGGGCGAAATCGGTTGATGCCACGCCCAGTTTTTATACACAGTCGTCCGTCTGTCCTTCCGCATGGCCGTTAACACGATAACTTGAGCAAAAATCGGCATATCTTTAATGAACTTAGTTCACGTGCTTAATTGAACTCACTTTATCTTGGTATGAAAAATGAACGAAATCCGACTATGACCACGCCCACTTTTTCGATATCGAAAATTACGAAAAATGAAAAAAATGCCATAATTTTATACCAAATACGAAAAAAGGGATGAAACATGGTAAGGTAATTGGATTGTTTTATTGACGCGAAATATAACTTTAGAAAAAACTTTATGAAATGGTTGTGACACCTACCATATTAAGTAGAAGAAAATTAAAAAAGTTCTGCAGGGTGAAATAAAAAACCCTTAAAATCTTGGCAGGTACTACATATATAAATAAATTAGCGGTATCCAACAGATGATGTTCTGGGTCACCCTGGTCCACATTTTGGTCGATATCTGGAAAATGCCTTCACATATACAACTACCACCACTCCATTTTAAAACTCTCATTAATACCTTTAATTTGATACCCATATCGTACAAACTCATTCTAGAGTCACCCCTGGTCCACCTTTATGGCGATATTTCGAAAAGGCGTCCACCTATAGAACTAAGTCTCACGCCCTTTTAAAATACTCATTAAAACCTTTCATTTGATACCCATATCGTACAAACATATTTTAAAGTCACCCCTGATCCACCTTTATGGCGATATCTCGAAAAGGCGAACACCTATAGAACGAAGGCCACTCCTTTTTAAAAATACTCATTAACACCTTCCATTTGATACCCATATCGTACAAACAAAGTCTAGAGTCACCCCTGGTCCACCTTTATTGCGATAAATCGAAAAGGCGTACACCTATAGAACTAAGGCCCACTCCCTTTTAAAATACTCATTAACACCTTTCTTTTGATACCCATATTGTACAAACAAAAACTAGGGTCACCCCTGGTCCACCTTTATGGCGATATCTCGAAACGGCGTCCACCTATGGAACTAAGGATTACTCCCTTTTAAAATACTCATAAACACCTTTCATTTGATACCCATATCGTACAAACGCATTCTAGAGTCACCCCTGGTCCACCTTTATGGCGATATCTCGAAAAGGCGTCCACCTATAGAACTAAGTCCCACGCCCTTTTAAAATACTCATTAAAACCTTTCATTTGATACCCATATCGTACAAACATATTCTAAAGTCACCCCTGGTCCACCTTTATGGCGATATCTCGAAAAGGCGAACACCTATAGAACGAAGGCCACTCCTTTTTAAAAATACTCATTAACACCTTTCATTTGATACCCATATCGTACAAACAAAGTCTAGAGTCACCCCTGGCCCACCTTTATTGCGATACCTCGAAAAGGCGTACACCTATAGAACTAAGGCCCACTCCCTTTTAAAATACTCATTAACACCTTTCTTTTGATACCCATATTGTACAAACAAAAACTAGGGTCACCCCTGGTCCACCTTTATGGCGATATCTCGAAACGGCGTCCACATATGGAACTAAGGATTACTCCCTTTTAAAATACTCATAAACACCTTTCATTTGATACCCATATCGTACAAACGCATTCTAGAGTCACCCGTGGTCCACCTTTATGGCGATATCTCGAAAAGGCGACCACCTATACAACAACCACCACTCCCTTTTAAAACCCTCATTAATACCTTTAATTTGATACCCATATCGTACAAACACATTCTAGAGTCACCCCTGGTCCACCTTTTTGGCGATATTTCGAAACCGCATCCACCTATAGAACTAAGGCCCATTCCCTTTTAAAATACTCATTAACACCATTCGTTTGATGCCCATATTGAACAAACAAATTCTAGGGTCACCCCTGGTCCACCTTTATAGCGATATCTCGAAACGGCGTCCACCTATGGAACTAAGGATTACTCCCTTTTAAAATACTCATTAACACCTTTTATTTGATACTCATATCGTACAAACGCATTCTAGAGTCAACCCTAATCCACCTTTATGGCTATATCCCTAAATGGCGTCCACCTATAGAACTATGGCCCCTCCCTCATAAAATACTCTTTAATGCCTTTCATTTGATACACATGTCATACAAACATATTCCAGGTTTTCCCTCGGTTCATTTTCCTACATGGTTATTTTCCCTTATATTGTCTCCATAGCTCTCAACTGAGTATGTAATGTTCGGTTACACCCGAACTTAACCTTCCTTACTTGTTTTCTTTTAGCTTATAATTTATGGAATAAACAAATCTACAATAGTTCAGGTCTTATAAATACATGTTGTTTAGGCCACCAGCCTAAATATTTCGGACCACCCTAACACGCACATTAGCTATTTTATTATTAATACCGGTAACAGCTAACACCAGCCGAGAGCTAACTTTGAAGGGGAAAAACTCAACGAAAGTTAGCTATCGGAAGGTGCCGCGGACTTGTTTGCGGTCTTGGCTCCTTCTTCTATTTTGGAACGTTCACGAGCCAGCAGCTAGCCCCAGGTGAGTAATATAAACCAACCATTTTCAACATTTTCCATTTTTTACTAAGGTGTGATTTTTTCATTGTAATTAATATTCGCATAGTTTTCATAAATGTGAATTTATCAAGTGCAAAGTGAATTGTCGATTTAATTAATTTTGATCTTCAATCAATATAACTTTTCTGAAGCTTAATCGCGCTCATCCGTGCGCATTTGGATTAATAAAATTATAATTGTACGCTTTGAATTGCGTTTATATTGTGAAATAATTAGCTTGCCTGACGAACAGGAAGTATGTGAGTGCTTAACTTGTATAAACAAATATTGTAAAATATTTATATGCGTGCGATCGCGCCCCAGAACACGGGTGCCACATTCTCCCCGCAAACACATGTCGCTCATTTACTTCAATAGTGTCATAACTCAAAAAACACAATTTTCCAGGAGAGGTATTCAAAGATTTTAACTGCCATATGTTGCGCATATAAAGGCACATTTCGTTTTTTAACTGATCACAAAGATTTTTCTATACAACATAGATCATGATATTGGGTACGTTTATATGTTATTAACTCAAAAGTCGTGTTTTTGAGTTATGACACTATTGATGTAAATAAGCGATGTGTTTTTTTTTAGTTTTATCCCTCTTTTTTGTTTCTACTTATTTATGTATATAGGTAAATACTAGTAAATATAAAACATATAAAAAGGGCTCGAATTGAAGAGAAAACAAAAACTTCAAATTAACATACTAACCGACTGACTGGCTGACTCATAAATACTGGAACTAATGATATTCAAACAAAGGTGCTTGCATAAACAGCTAAATATATATGTTTAACAGGTTAAGTAAAAGTGAATACAAAAAATCATAAAAACTTGACGATTGATTGAATATGAAAAAAGGTAATGAAACAGTTGATTAACAACAAAAATATTTAGTGTATCTAATGAATGTTTAAAGTAATATGTTGAAGCACTGGTAAGAGATGATGACATAACACAAGACTAGCAAAGAAAACACAAAAAACAGACTAGCAAAAGCAAAAAATAGCAAAATTTGTGTTAAGGTCGGATATCCGCTGATGGTTACTGATATGTTGTTGTAAAAATAGATGCCCTCAACAGAGCGTTAGAAAGACTTGTAGGAGATAAATACAATTTCTGGGCAACAGAAAGAGTTGAAGTGCACATCTAAAATTGATATATGGCTATGATGCCGTTAAATTCTAAATATAGATAACTTTCCTCCCCATCACGATAGGTGGCTCTGCAGTTCTTTGTATTTTTATTTCCACAACATAAAATCGGCCAGGTGATATCATTTGCACTACAGTCTAATAGTAACTGGATGTGATGAACACAGAGCGTATTGTGTTCATATCCGCTAAATGACTGTCGAACTAAGCAGCACTGCATAAAATCTTTTGGGAGGGCTTTTTATCTAAACAAAGTAACAAAAAACTATCTATAACTGGTACACTAAACAAATACTGAATGTCGTAAAACATTAACGACTGACTGAATACAAAGCATGGTAAGAAAATGAAAATGTTAAGCTATCGCTAATTAATGGTTAAGTAACATGTTGTTGCAGTTAAAGATTGTAATAATGGTTGGATTATGGTACAGTAAAAATTCGAGTATGTACAAACACACGTAATCACTGTCTAAAAAAAGGAAAAATTTGAAAAATCAGTATCAAATTTAAATATGACCCAAGGTCGAATATGTTAAGCTGCAGATGCAGATCACGTCGCAATGGAGTCCATGCGAGGCAACAAAACCTGTAATAAGATAAACGCCGCAGGGTGTGGTTTCATCACGAAATTTGTAGATGCTGGTCATCAACCAATTGCTTAGGCGATATGACGGAGGACCATACGGCATATGCAGATGATGTTTGACTTATCATAAGCGTCAGATGCCGAACAATAATCAGCTCTCTGATGAATCAGACATTGCGGGATGTACATGCCTGTTCATCTGAAGTTGGGTTAATCGCCAAAGCGGAAAAAACGTAAAAACTGTAAATCTTATAAAAGAAAATCGCTAAATGCCATGTATGCACATAACTTCACACAGAATGCTCCGATTTTAAAACAGTTTTTTGCATTTGAAAGCTTAGCTACGGGAGATGGTACAGCTAATAAAATTTGAAGGTATATATGATAGGGGCGTGGCAAATTGCCAAAATGTAGTAAAAAATCATAAAATTTTTGTTTACACAGCTATAAAGAAACGGATAGATGGATTTAAAAAATTCCACTTTTCAGTAAAACTTGAAAATATTTACCTTCGAACTGCATCAAAAAAAAAAAAAAAAAAAAAAAATACTTGATTCCTTTCTTATATCAGCCAAATTGTTAAAAAAGAAGTAACATTTTTACCAAAAAATGCGCGTGTGTGGTTGTTCGCTGTCAACTGTGCGAATTAATTGCTTTTGAGTGAGGCATGATGCGACACATACGTACATATATAGCATTCGCTGCGTTATTTAACTTCGGGCGTAGGTGTATAAGTATGTATGGATGTACATAGTATAAA
The DNA here is from genome assembly GCF_040869045.1 of Eurosta solidaginis. Lineage (NCBI taxonomy): Eukaryota > Metazoa > Arthropoda > Insecta > Diptera > Tephritidae > Eurosta > Eurosta solidaginis. The sequence goes on from NC_090320.1 coordinate 245,381,686, forward strand.
ACAAAGTCGCTTTTTCTGTCCCTATGTCCATTTGAATGCTTAAACCTTTAAAAATACGCAACGGATTTTGATGCGCTTTTTATACTCAGTTGAGCAGAGCTCACAGAGTATACTAACTTTGATTGGATAACGGTTGGTTGTACAGGTATAAAGGAATCGAGATAGATATAGACTTCCATATATCAAAATCATCAGGATCGAAAAAAAATTTGATTGAGTCATGTCCGTCCGTCCGTCCGTTAACACGATAACTTGAGTAAATTTTGAGGTATCTTGATGAAATTGGGTACTTAGGTTCCTGAGCTCTCATCTCAGATCGCTGTTTAAAATGAACAATATCTGACTATAACCACGCCCACTTTTTCGATATCGAAATTTTCGAAAAACCGAAAAAGTGCGATAATTCATTACCAAAGACGTATAAAGCGATGAAACTGGGTAGGTGAGTTGAACTTATGACGCAGAATAGAAGATTAGTAAAATTTTGGACAACGGGCGTGGCACCGCCCACTTTTAAAAGAAGGTAACTTAAAATTTTTCAAACTGTAATTTGGCAGTCGTTGAAGATATCATGATGAAATTTGGCAGGAACGTTACTCCTATTACTATATGTATGCTTAATAAAAATTAGCAAAATCGGAGAACGACCACGCCCATAAAAAAAATTTTTTTAATTCTAATCTTAAAAGAAAAGTTAATATCTTTACAGTATATAAGTAAATTATGTCAACATTCAACTCCAGTAATGATATGTTGCAACAAAATACAAGAATAAAAGAAAATTTCAAAATGGGCGTGGCTCCGCCCTTTTTCATTTAATTTGTCTAGGATACTTTTAATGCCATAAGTCGAACAAACATTTACCAATCCTTGTGAAATTTGGTAGGGGCTTAGATTCTGGGACGATAACTTATTTCTGTGAAAAAGGGCGAAATCGGTTGAAGCCACGCCCAGTTTTTATACACAGTCGACCGTCTGTCCTTCCGCTCGGCCGTTAACACGATAACTTGAGCAAAAATCGATATATCTTTACTAAACTCAGGTCACGTACTTATCTGAACTCACTTTGTATTGGCGTACCAAATGGCCAAAATCCGACTATGACCACGCCCACTTTTTTGATATCGAAAATTACGAAAAATGAAAAAAATGCCATAATTCTATACCAAATACGAAAAAGGCATGAAACATGGTAATTGGATTGGTTTATTGACGCAAAATATAACTTTAGAAAAAAACTTTGTAAAATGGGTGTGAGACCTACCATATTAAGTAGAATAAAATGAAAAAGTTCTGCAGGGAGAAATAAAAAACCCTTGAAATCTTGGCAGGAATACTCTTCGTGGTATTATATATAAATAATTTAGCGGTATCCAACAGATGATGTTCTGGGTTACCCTGGTCCACATTTTGGTCGATATCTGGAAAACGCCTTCACATATACAACTACCACCACTCCCTTTTAAAAGCCTCATTAATCATCATTTAACTTGATACCCATATCGTACAAACAAAATTTAGAGTCAACCTTGATCCACCTTTATGGCGATATCTCGAAAAGGCGTCCACCTATAGAACTAAGCCCCACGCCCTTTTGAAATACTCATTAACCCCTTTCATTTGATGCCCATATCGTACAAACAAATTCTAGAGTCACTCCTGGTTCACCTTTATTGCGATATCTCGAAAAGGCGACCACCTATAGAACTAAGACCCACTCCCTTTTAAAAAGACTCATGAACGACTTTCATTTGATATTCATTTCGTACAAACAAATTCTAGAGACAACCCTGATCCACCTTTATGACGATATCCCTAAATGGCGTCCACCTATAGAACTATGGCCCACTCCCTCATAAAATACTTTTTAATACCTTTCATTTGATACACATGTCATACAAACACATTCCAGGGTTACCCTCGGTTCATTTTCCTACATGGTTATTTTCCCTTTTGTTGTCACCATAGCTCTCAACTGAGTATGTAATGTTCGGTTGCACCCGAACTTAACCTTCCTTATTTATTTCAATAGAGTGATTGAAGAGGAAGGACCGGATGAACATATTTGTCTGAAAATTGGTGGATGGCTAGCTTACAACCAGGAGACAGACATAGGAAGATATTTATCCCGTTCTGGCTAGAGTCTTGAGATCAAAACGTGGACCTGGGTAATCCTGGGATATGTTTGCATAATATGGGTATCAAATGGAAGCTGTTTGTGGGTACTTTGATACGGGGTATTTTTCGTACTCGCGGGTGGCTAAGATTTCGAGATATAGACCAAAACGTGGTCGTAGGTACCCCTAGAATATGTTTATAGAAACAAATGAAAGCTGTTGATGAGTGCATTAGTACAAGGTAGTTTTCATACCTATTTGTGACTAGGGTCTCGAGATATAGGCCAAAACGTGGATCAGGGTAAAACTAGGATGTGTTTTTGCATTATGGGTATCAACTTGAAGCTGCTATTGAGTGCTTTAGTACAGGCTGACTACGGTCTCGAGATATAGGCCAATACCTGGACCCGGATACCCATAGAATGTGTGTGTAATATGGATATCAAATGAAAGCTGTTCCTGAGAGCTTTAAAGTAATTTTCATTGTGATATTCGAAAAACTGATAAATATGCATGCAAAGCCGAAATAAAGACATGATTTAACAATGCCCACATAACTATTTACATACGTCCTATTCGATTTGCCTGGCAATAAGGGATGAAAAAGATTGCGAAAAACTTGAGAGAAGAGAAAATAGGGAAGAAGGTGGGGCAGAGATAGACGGAAAACGCTTACTAAAATGTATACAGATAGAATAAATTTAAGGCAGAACAACGTCTGACGGGTCTGCTAGTAGTATTATATACTAGAAAATATTAGGTGTCTTTTCGGACTAAGCCTTAGCTCGAAGGGGTAACCCTACATGAAAAATAAAACTCCATGTGGAAGAGAGAGCGAAGAAAGCCTCCGCGCACTGTATGCATGCAGAAGGTTGGTAGGATGCACGTTGGGCCTGTCGACCACACTATCTCATTTGGGTATTTGCTGAAATTCTAAAACCCATATTTTACTATGGGGTTCCTGTATGATGGACAGCCATACAAAAAGTATGTTTACCTAAAAACTAGAGGAGGTATGCAGATTATCAATCATTAGCATAACGGGAGCCATAAAAGCTAACACGACAGCAGCATTGTATGTAATTCTACACATCCCGTCTGCAGACCTAATGGCCAAAAATATTGCATTAGCCACTGCAACAAGGCTTACGGCCACGGGGCCCTTTGAATGCAGGCCGTATGGTCATAGCAGTATAGCATCTAATATCGTGCATACAGAATTTATTGACTCCCGCTCCGTTTTAATTCACTGGACTTTGTTGATGTCTGCGTAAAGCACGTACAGCTCTTCATTAAATCTTCTTCGGTACTCGCCGTCACCAACGCGCAGAGGAGCATAAATCTTTCGAAGAACTTTTCTCTCGACACTCCCAGAGCCACTTCATCTGATGTTGTCATGGTTCATGCTTCTGCACCATATACGATAAGTGACTTGTGGAGCAGGATTTTCGTTTGGGGAGACTTTACTTTTCATTTGCCTGCCTAGTCCAAATGCTAATCTATTGGCTTGTTCTTGCTTTCAAGGCTATTTCAGGATAGTAACGGGACTTTTCCGCACTATTTATTTTCGGATAATAAACGAGTTTTTTTCGGGCTTATTTCATGATGATTTTTCGACTATTTTGGAATTGATTCAAGATTCTGATTGTTTTTGGGAATACTTCAGAATTGTTTCGAGACTATAGCGGGACTACTTCCGACCTTTTCGGAGCTTTGTTCGAAACAAATATGTAGAATTTTCAAAGATGACTTCGGTGCTTTTTCGGGACCATTTTGATATTGTTTTAAAGATGACCTTGGTATTGGTATGGGGTCATTTCGAGATTGTTTTATGGATCATTTTTAAAAAAATTGAATTTCGGAAAAATGTTAAGACTTCCACCACACGGATGGCTCTCAGTTCAAGTCGCAGGCAATGCAAAAATTTAGGTAAAAATGTTTTCAATTAGAAAAAAGCTTTTCCCAGTGGGGTTGTCTCTCGGCGGTGGTTTGGAAAACATTCCGAGTGTTTTTCTGCCAGGAAAAGCTTCTCAGTGAAAATTAATCTACCTTGCAGAAGCCATTGGAAATCGGCATAAAACAAGCAGGTTCTGTCCCGCCTGACACAAAATGAAAGGTGAGCTGAGCTTTAATCTCCTCGCGGCAAATTTTATTTTTTAATTTTGTTGGTTTTATATTTGTTGGCACTAATCAGTACAAAATCGGGATGTCTTATAATAGGTTTTTGAGTAACTTGTCATGGCTTGTTCAGTAACATGCCATGGGCTAGATTCTTGAAGCATGCTTCAGAGCCCGATGACAATGCAACATGATGAAAATAGGTGGCTCTAGGTGGTGCAGGGATCTTGAATTCGGAAGGTTTGTGGTAGAGTTTCAATAAATTCCCGGTGACTAAGGGACGTACAATTTTAAACATAGCTTGAAGTTCTAATAAATTTAAATAGAGCGTAGCCTTTCTTAAAAATAAAACATGTTTATAAAGCTGTTTTGTTTGGAAATTCGCATGTAAATTTCATTTTAGAAAACCACTTCTATGTATATGAGTGGGGGTATAAGAGTTGACAAATGATTCTAGATGGGGCAGCGATTGAGATATTTAGAGATCTATGGAAAATTCCTTCAGAGATGGGGATTTAGCTATATATTTTTAAGAAAATTGTTAATGGAGCTAGAAACTTGAAGTTTAACACTTTGTTCCGGGCACCGTGGCCTACAACAATATCAAAATAAATATCAAATAAATATCAAATAAACCACTTCATCTTAATCCAAAATTTCAAGGCTATTCCATATTCCCGAACAGCTCGTGCTTGTTTTTGGTAACACATTTAACGACCCTATTTACTTTCTACAATAGTTAAATGAAAATCTTGTATTGGTGATCAGGTATTTTGTTTCCTCACTGTTCATTTATATTCAGATTTTTAAAGTTGTGTTGTAAAGCCGATTAAGTGAATACTTTCTCCGATCAGAATTCGACTCTGACTCAATGAATCAACTCCAAACGATTTGACTTTGAACCAATGATCATTATTTATAAACTTCATATACATACTAACAATTTAAAGTAATAAAGACCACACATCCACATTTCTTAAAAACACATAAAAGTGAAGAATCAGAATGCAATTTTTACTAATTGGTTCTATTGTTTGTCGATTGAATCAATAATCGCTTGTAGTTGCTAAAGTATATAATTCCACTTTTAAAGCTCACTAATTGCTCTAGTGTGCTTAAGACAATTGTAGCTGATAATTTATGCAAAACTAAAAGTATTGTGTAAATTTACTACATTTTTCCATCGATTACACTTTAGCAGTTGAAGTCGAACTTGTAAGAAGATAGTACAAAGAAGTAGAAATGGCAAGTAGAGGTAAACTGGCAAGGTATTGATAGATTTAGAAAAAGATCGAAAATAAGTTAAAAAAGAATTGATGGAGGATTTTAATGATAATAAGGAATGTGGGGTAAATTTAGCCTTCATGTAATCGATAGAAGCAAATTTTAAAACCATTTCAAAAAAAAAAAAAAAAAAAATATATATATAAAGGTTTTCAGTACTTTCCAAATTATAAATTCGGAGTTGGTTTAGTTAATAAAATTATTCATATTATTATTTTCCTGACTCCTAACCCCTATTTGAAAAAACACCACCTCTTAGCCGGAAGACTACGTTTGCAGACATCATATAAAATATACGAAAAATTCCACCACATTGTTGACTTTAACTTGTCGAAACATAATTTTTTATCTGTTATTATACTAGCTAACTCATGGCTTTCACTAACGGTGTGTTGGCTTAACCGAACTCCATGGCCCCGACTATGTATCTGAGAGGTTAAAGGCATTACAACCATGCCGTTCTGCCTCATAGGAGGCCAGCGGGATTTCAGCGACAAAGAACTGTGTATATTGGATGATATGCAGAGAGTATACCCATATGTATTTCAATGCGACTTTCCCGCTATATTGTGTTGATAACAAAGAGGAAAAAAGAAGAATAGGGTCACAAGCAGGAGGGGACAAAAGCGCTACAAGTTATTCCTCGGACTCTGAGAGCAAAACCAAAGGAAATTTAACTAGCTCCGTGATGAAAATCCAGATTAATTCAATTAAAGTAGAAGATTGGAGTACGGACCAGAGTGAGTACTGACGTCCTCCCACAATACCGTGCAGCATTATGTATTGTTTAGCACCTAGAATCAGCCATAGACCTAAAAGAATTGGAGAGTGAAGGCTTGGCATGGTAGAAGATCGCCAGTAGGATTTCAACAGTTTTGCAGAGAGAAACCCTCGGTACAGCAACGAGTACGATGAGTTTCAGACGGCAGAATGAAACAAACGTTTATAGCTATCGAAATGGCACAAGATTGATCCCGTTCTGCGACTTCTGTTGTTTCCAACGAGAAAAAACCAATTCATCTTGTACGTTCGACCGTATCATATGTTTCAGTAAACTCGAGTTGAGCCCGGAACTTGGGCGCTTTAACTAAGAGTATAAGTAAAATTTAAGTGGCAAGCTTAACTTGAACTCACCGTTACCCGTAGTAAAACTTGAAGTAAATTTTGTTAGGTAAATAAATACCTCTGGCAGCCTACGTAAATTGAATATCCTACTTACGTAAAGGTCAAAGGACCACTAAAGTAGTAACTCTCCAAGTCTTCGTCTAACAACGGACTATTACTAGACTGCCATTAATGCAATTTTTTAATGCAAATAAAACGATTAATTCACCTTACGCCCGACGTTTCGCTGAATATTTCAGCATCCTCAGGGGCAACACTATTTATTTCCAAATTAAATAAACAAACAAAAAATATTTTATGTTGAAAAGCACATACATATAAATTAACACAGTAGTTTTAAAGTAAACAAAATTTCTACACTTACAACAATATCGGACAATATTAACATTTACTTATCAGTACCACCTTGTGTGGTAGTCTTGTCATAACTAATTTGTTTTTTGTTTAGACAAAGCATGTATGCTGCGGCAATTTATTTGCACTAGCATAAATTAGATCAGACTAGCCTACAAATCATAAAAAATAGAAATTATTGAACTGATCGCAAAAAACCATTATGCTTTCGCATCATTAACTGAATATTTGAAACGTTTTGCAAAGTGAAAGGCGAAAAATACAAATCTTTAAAAGAATATAACAACAACTATATAATGAAATATATAAAATTCAAAGAGGCGACCAGTCCTTTTTCGCAGAATTGATACTTTGCTTGCACTTAAAAAGCTTCTTTTGTGCGGGCCTTTAAAATCTCATTAAAGTAGCACGAGTAAAAATGCATACGACATATTTTTCCATTTGCTTGCAGTTAAGTCAAACGGCAAGAAAATAAATTCATAATATTGCCAAAAGGCAATTTCAATTGAAATGAAAGCAAGCAAAATTAACTTAATTGACGGAAAGTGGAAACTTTTAATACTTATGAGCCTGTCAGGATACAACGAATATTCAAATAATCGATAAACGCTAGGCTTGCTAAAATATTAAAGTAATGGAAGTGATTTGGACGCCAACCAGGGCATGCGAGGAGTCACACGTCTTACAACGGAAAATTTGGTGAGTTAGCTTTCGCCAGCGGAATGAGTTTGTTCTACCCAAATTGTTATATCTAGTGCACGCAGCCTTAAAGGATTCGCAAATCAAAATGACATTTTTCTGATGGAATAATGCGAAAGCAAACTGCATCTTGAATGTGGGCACCTTGTGAATTCCTTAAGACTAAATACGCTTATGCCTCTGCTAGCACAAGCAAATCTTTCCGCCGAGAACCTGCTAATGAAAAGTACAGCTGACTAATTTTGCCACTGGCCTCTGCTGCTGGTTTTCACATCAGCAAATGTATTAATTGGTTGTTACAATTTTTCTAGCTGGTTTGGATGCCTCTAAGTCGACCACGAACCATAGAGTTGTCATCAGTTTCTTGGTGGAATTTGACTCGAACGTCGTCCTTTTTTCCGCGTTTTCATCTTCTCCTTGTTTATTGAAAGATTTTCACCTAAGCAAACAAGTTGGCATTTTTAGCATATCCGCATTTCGTTCCCGATTGCGACTTTACTCTCTTTTTCTTTCCATTCCCTTTCCTTCCCTTTCTTCCCTCTCTATAACTTTTCGATAAAAATTGATGTTTATTTGATAACAAATCCATGTTTTTTCGATTACAAATCGATATTTTTCCATAAAAAATTTATAAGTAATCGATCATTTTTCGATAACGAATGAACGTTTTTTCGATACCACTTGGATAATAATTTCATACAAAATCAATCGAAATTTTTTTATAACATCTGCTATCGATGTATAACATTTTCACATATTAAAAAATCGTTAGCAAATTAATAATTTATCAATAACAAATCAAAATTTTCTCGATAACAAATAGATACTATTTTCATAAAAAATCGGCATTTTTTCTATAACAAATCCTTTTCGATAAAAATCAATGTTTTTTGATAATAAACCGATATTTTTTCAATAACACGTCCATAAAGTTTTCATAAAAAATCGATATTTTTTTCGATAGAAACTCTTTGGTTTTTCTATAAAAAATCGATAAATTTTCGACAACACGTGAAAACGTATTAACGAATCGTTATCAAATCAATATTTTTTCAACAACAAATGAAAACTTTTTCGATAAAAATTGGATATTAATTTCTTAAAAATTGAAATTTTTCGATAAGAAATCTATAAGCTTTTAATGAAAATCGATTTTTTTGATCACAAATGGATAACATTTACGTAACATAACAAATCGATTTTTTTAAATAACGTAATACGTTTTTGAAAACAAGCCGATATTTTTTCGATGGAAAATCGATGTTTTCCAGTAAAAAATCGATATATATAATTTCGTTAAGAAGAGGATAACATTTAATAATAAATAATAAATAATAAAACGATATGAAAAAAAAAAATTGTAGTTAAACGAAAAATTTTCGATAACAAATCAAAACTTTTTTGATAAAATCTGAATCTCATTTTCGTAAAAAATCGATATATTTTTGATGAAAAATTTATACATATTCGATATTTTATCGAAAACAAATCGATATTTTTTTTATAATAAAACGATATTTTTTCATTAAACCTGGATAATACTTTCATAACAAATCGATGCTCTTTCGGTAACTCATCGATAATTTTTTAAGAAAAAATCGATATATTTTGATCAAAAAAACCAAAAATTTTCCATAATAAACTGACAACATCCCGGAATGATCTTTATATTACTAAAGAAAATTTCGAAATGATTCCATAATTATTCCTGAACAAGAAATTGTCCCTGCATGACCCCAAAAATATACGATCAAGACGTAGTATGATCTTGCACGTTTATGTTTTGAGGAAAAACAAATATAATATACAGAATCTTGTTATAGCGTGTTGTTGGGTTTACATTATGCCTGTTCTAACAGAGCAGGCGAGAGATTTACCACTATCGAAATTTATTTCGGTCGCAAAATAACAATTATAAAAAACCTTAGGTAATAAATCACATGTAATGATGAAAAATTTCGTTTTCTGGTTAACAATTAAATGGCCTCCCATGGGAAGCAGTCGAACCTACAGCCACTTTTCAGTTAAATCTATGAATACATAGAAGTAAGCACGCACACATTTCTTTATAAACTCAAATGCGTTCAAAAGCTGTGACATTACACCAAACACTATCACCCAAACCCTTCAAGCCTGAAACACAGCACAAGAAGTCATTCGGCAGTGAATATCAAAAGTGAAAGCACTTCAAACTAATTCACAAGAATTCGTATGCAAATCCACCCAAAATATATCTGTGTCACGTACTTTATGAACTTCTCCTCCAATGCCTGCATGTTTGTTGTAAAATTTCTATTAACGTTTAGCCGCAGCCTTGACCATTTCGTTATTACTGCTTCATCAATGTCATGGCCAAAAGGATCACAAAAATTAGCATACATCAAATATGGCAACAAAAGATATCACAGTTATTGAGTAGCAATATTACTTGTCGGTGTCAAATGAAGTTAAATATAAATATTTTTGATTAAATGCAAAATCATTTTCTTTCATTATTGTCGATTGCAAGTTCAGAATGGGTAACGGATTCTTCAAATTGCCTCTATGCTAAGCCAACTTAAGTTCATTTGACCCATAAACATCAAAGTTTGCCCTTAGATTGCTTTCGTTTGTCAAAATTGAGAAAAAGAAGCTTTGGCAATGTGGAAACACAGACATATTTTAATGAAATTGAATTGATAAACATGCAAAGTATGGCTTTAATAATATCCAGCAATCGTTATGGACTTCAAAGGAAATTATTCCAATCAATCTCATATCGTTGGGAGGTTGAGGCAGCTCGCATTATCCAAATGCAAATTTTATGAGTACCTGGCCCAATCGGGTTTGGAGTTTGTTATGTACCCGTACAGGAATCAAAAACTCGCTCTCGATACAGTCGGGCGAATACCAGAAGATGTTAGAAGCGGAGCGTACCGAATTCAATGCAAGAAAGGACTGCCCTTATCCGTAACACTCTCATTATTTTTGCATTTATAGCCACAACAGCACATAACCGCGACAGCACATAGCCTCACCGCTGATATCATAAGCCTTCAATTGCCCCGAAAAAAATTATGTTGTGAAACGTCTGACCGCCCGGAAAATAAAGGCATGATTACCAACTACTGAAGTTCAATGTGCAAACACATACGTCAGCAAACTAAATTTTTTTAACTAGAGCTTTCCCAGGGATTGAAGATAAACCAAAATCGAGGTAACATTACCGGAGCAAAATAGTTTCCGATCATTTAATATGAGTATCGTCTACTTTTTATCGGTAACAACCGATACCATAAAGTTATTGACTTACTATCGGCTTATTATCAATATCAGTTATCGGTATGTTATCACCGTTTCATCAGATCCTTTTACGTTTTTTTTTAGCTTGTAATCGGCGGGTTATAGAGTTATGATAGATTTTATATTGTGGCTTTATCGGTGCCTATTTCATTACAAACCGATGAGTTATCAATAACAAATCAATAAAACGTCGATTACAATATGGCAGCTCTCCGATAAAAGATCGCTTACTTTCCGATAAGAAGTCGACAAAATGTCTATAAAAAATTGGTAGCTGATCTGTTAAACAATCAATAAATTTTCGATGAACATTTTTATAGTAAATCGATAACTTTTCGAAAAATGAAAGATGGGATTTTTATACTTATGCGATTACTTTCAGTATCAAATCAATAAATTTTCGACAAAAAACTGCGACACCTCAATAAAAAATCGATAACTTTTTGAATACAGATTGCTGTTTGATATCAAATCAACAAATCTTCCATATTAATTTAAAAACATTCCTATAACAAATCGATTTTTTTTTGATAAGAAATCGATAGCCTGTGTAGATAACTTTTCGATGGTAGATCGATAATTTTCGATATAAAATTGATATATTTTCGATAGTAAATTGGCCACATTCCGATAAAAAAAATCGATATCTTGTTGATAACATATCGATAACTTTCGATATTTACGCGATAATTCGGTGTTAAAAATCGATTACTCATTGACAACTTTTGATTTTGATAGCAAATTAAAGCACTTCGATTAGAAATCAATAGCTGGGCCATACCCCGTCGATAACACAACTATCTTAACCCCAAAACATTTCGATAAGAAACTGATAACACAACAGCAAGGTTTGGGAGTATTTGAAAACAAGCGAACCTTCAGACAAGCGGACTCCCTATCGAGCAATTTTTTTTAATCTAATGCTAAACAAAACAGTTCTGTCAGCAGATTTTATTCTTCTTCTCTTATAGCAGTGACCGCGTTCGACGCAACCATTCTTTCCACATGACTCATTGATAGGAGTATGACCGTCATAAATATATTATTTTCCAGCAAATGCAGCGAAACCACTCCTCTGCATTGGGATAAGGTTTAACATCATCATCTTCATGAAGCAAGATAGTATGAAGCAGTACAGCTGCTAGATCTTTTTTTCGAGGATGGCAACTTATGAAAGAGACGCAAAAAATTAAATGGGGTTACAGTGAAATGATAGTCCTTGGTTGGGAAAAATTCTGATTCGCTTCGGTACATCGAACCGCCTGCCGTGGGAGACTTATCAGCATATCTTAAGCACGATAGTACAGTGATGATTAAAGCTACTATCAGAGCGTAAAATTGCTGGCGTAAGCTGGTAGTATTGATATCAACAAAACATCTATAAGATGTGCGCTAAATGGCTTGATTAAAAGAGCAAGCAATGTCTGTCTTGGGGCCAACGATAGCGAAACGAAATTCCGGCTATCATCATGGCATGAAGCAGCGCATCGACAAATATAAATTCGAAACTGTGCACGGTTTTGTCTATCAGAGATCCGGATTAAAAGCATCAATATGTGAACTCCATTTGCCACTTTGGACTGAGAAGGCAACTGAAAGGCAGGTTCCTCTCTCGACGAATAAAAAATCACTCTAGCTTAGTCTCTCATCTGTGCTAATTTATGGTGAAATTTCGTTTACCTTGTTGAAAAAAGATACGATAGGCGAAGTGATGAGAAGAAGATGGTGGAAGAAGGCTTGATATTTTTTATGCTAATAATTTAGCTTAGTTATCGCGAAGCAGGGTTAATTGGCGTTTTTGCTAACTACCATAAACCAAAATCGGTTTGGAATTTAAGCGCCAATTTAAGACGAATATCGTAATTTTAGGCGCAGTTTATCACTCGTATTGTATTGCGATCTCTTTTGTTAAAAAATAAATAAATTTACGAATAAATTTTGTGCTTGCACCACTTTGGTTCTTTGTTGTTGCTTGTTGTTGCTGAATTAAGATAAGTCAGCAAAAGTGTAGCAAGTGATTTTCAAAATAAAATTTTTACGTTCTGGTTTATCGCAGTTGAAAATTTTGCTTTGCATATATGTACGTCGATATATTAACATACACACATATATATATATATATACGAAATAAATATAATACATACTAAAATATTTATTGCATTCTAACGAAATTGGGCTTTTCTCTAAAAATTTTTTATTACTTGTAAACTTCGAAAAATATTTTATATAATTTCTGCTGAACATAATATTATTATCTGCAAAACTTCAAAAACTTTCTACAGAGTTTGTATGAGTGTGTGTATTTAGCAAAGCGGTATACGGAGCGCTATTCAAAGTATATTCACACACACACACCAACACACGCAAAGCCAACCTTAACTGGTACAAATTTGGTTAAGTGCTTCGATAGTAAAAATTAAAAAACCGCACTGCCAGTTAGCAAACATGCAACAATGAACATTCTCAGAAGTACATAAAAGGACAATAAAAATTAGAAAAGAGGAAAGATAACACAAACTTGTTCAAAAAAAAAAAAAAACAAAAAAAAAAAAATAACAATTGGTACTCGTAAAACTTTTCTAACGTGAAGTTCAGCCACATATTCGCAAAAATTTACAGACAATGTATGGAAAGTTTTATATGTATGTATAGGTTCGAAGTTGTGCACTTGAATACCTTAGTACGTGGGTATAAGAATTATACATATGCATGTATCCAGGTACAGTTGCAAACACGAAAACAGCAGTGACAATTTTTAACAAATTTCGTGAATTAAATTGTTTTTTTTTTTTGTTATACTAGATAATTTAAGATATAATACCCAAGAATTTTGTAACTGAAACTATACAAATCAAGCTCAAATACGTTTTTCAAAAATTTTGGAAATTCGAAAAAATTTAAGAAATATTTTGAATTTTTATTTAGAGTTTTCTGAACTCTTTTGAGTATGTTTATAAACCAATAAATTTTAATAGCAGAAAATATGCAAACAAATCCCAAAAATGTTTTCAAATCTTATTCAAATTTTGTTGAATTTATCGAGTATGCAGTTTTGTAGCAAAAAAAAAAAAAATTTTAATAACTGAAACCAAACACAAAAACGTATTTGAAAAACTATAAAAACCTGAAAAGGTTTTACACATATATCGAATATTTTATTAAAGTTTTCTGAATTTGTTCGAGTATGCAGGTTATGGCCCGATAAATTTTAGTAAGTGAAAATATTAAAACCAATCCCAAAAACATTTTTGAATATATCGAAAATTGTACTCAAACTTCGAAATATATTTAGAATTTTTGTAATTTTTTCGAGCATGCAAAGCCCAATCAATTTTAGTAACTGAACACTTTGCAAACTAATTTCAATAATATTTTCGAGCAATTACGAAAAATCGAGAAAATTATGAACTTTTCAAATATGAAGTTTTATATCAAAATCAAATTGTATTAACTGAAAATATGCAACCAATCTCAAAAATGTTTTCGAAAAATTCGAACATTTGAGAAAATTTTACGAAAATTTGGAGTTTTTTAAATATAAACGAGCTCTAGGCCAAATATTTGTATATTATTAATAAAACACAATACGTGAAATTTTAATATACAATTATATTATTTAATTTTTCGATATGTCGACTTCAGTCTGAAGTCATCATCAGGACTAGGTAAAAAAAGAACAAACATACATATTAAAATCATGAAAATACACATCTGCACAAGTACAGAACTTACATTGTTGAATGGAATATGTTGACGACTAGCGTAACAAAAATATAAGTTTACGAACAGTGCAAAGCAAATAACAATAAAATGTAAATAATACAAAGCCGTTATCATAAACAAAAAATGTACATAAGCAGAAAGTTAGCTAATGAGTAGTGAGCGCCGCTCAAGTGATATGAGCTGCAGCCTGCAGGTGAACTCTTTGGTAAACAGTGGGAGATGCTCTTATCTATTATTGTTGTTGTTGTTGATCAGCTGCCTAAAGGCAGAGGTAATACCAATTGTATCCGATTTGAAGTTTATGCGCTTGTCGCTGCGTGTATTTATGATGTGTAGCATCTCTAATATGTAGCGTTTGTTGTAATTCCTCTCTTGCTGTACAATTTCTACATTTTCTAAATCGGGAGAGTGTCTAGTTTCTCTGCAATGCTGTGTTAGCGCCGTTTTGCCATCAATAAGGTTGTTGCGATTTTTAATATTCGTTTTATGCCCGGAAATCCTCGTTTTTAGTATCGATTCGCATTCCCGTAGATCATGCCTTTGAAATTATTGCATCCAAGTGGAACCAGATAAAGAACCACACCACACTCACAAAAGAACTTTTTCTAAAAGTAGTTCGTTTCTGCATTAGAGGTAATAGATATTTTAAATTAAACAATAAAATTTTTGAGCAACGTTGTGGTATGCCCATGGGTTCCCCAGCATCCCCCGTTATAGCAGACACTGTAGTGGAAGAATTACTGGAGAAATTTGAAGAAGACTCACCTTACAAGCCACGCTTGCTTACCAAATACGCCGATGACCTTTTCGCAATTGTGAAAACTGATACGGTGGAAGAATTGCTAAATTTTCTAAATGGATATAACAGGAGTATTAAATTTACATTTGAGGTGGAGAAGGATGGAAAACTACCGTTTCTCGATACTCTTATTATGAAAAAGAATAACCAATTATCTTTTGATTGGTATAAAAAACATACCGCGTCAGGTAGATTAATTAATTTTAATTCTAAACATGACAAACCTACAATAGTCAATACGGCCAGAAATTTTATCAACAGCTTTCTCTCGATCAGCGATGAAGTTTATCATAAGGAAAACATTAAAATAATTATAAATATTCTAGAAAATAATGAATTTCCAACACGGAAAATAAGAAACTTTATAAGAGATTATTATAAGAAACCCATTATGAGGAAAAATGCCGAAAACAATAAAATATATAAATCGACTACATATGTGTCAGGCCTGTCTAACAAAATAAAATATTCAAATATTTATGACAAAGAGAAATGTACTTTAGCCTTTACCTGCAATAATACAATACATACATTAAAAATCGCAACAACTCTAATGATGGCAAAACGGCGCTAACACAGCATTGCAGAGAAACTGGACACTCTCCCGATTTAGAAAATGTAGAAATTGTACAGCAAGAGAGGAACTACAACAAACGCCACATATTAGAGATGCTACACATCATAAATACACCCAGCGACAAACGCATAAACTTCAAATCGGATACAATTGGTATTGCCTCTGCCTTTAGTCAGCTGATCAACAACAACAACAATAATAGATAAGAGCATCTCCAACTGTTTACCAAAGAGTTCACCTGCAGACTGCAGCTGATATCACTTGAGCGGCGCTCACTACTCATTAGCTAACTTTCTGCTTATGTTCATTTTTTGTTTATGATAACGGCTTTGTATTATTTACATTTTATTGTTATTTGCTTTGCACTGTACGTAAACTTATATTTTTGTTACACTAGTCGTCGACATATTGCATTCAACAATGTAAGTTCTGTACTTGTGCAAATGTGTATTTTTATGATTTTAATATGTATGTTTGTTTTTTTCGTCGTCTGACTTCAGACTGAAGTCGAAATATCGACAAATTAAATAATATAATTGTATATTAAAAATTCACGTATTGTGTTTTATTAATAATATACAAATATTGGGCCTCGACCTCGTTTATATTTAAAAAGTTATAATTCAAAGGCCGTAAATAACAAAAATAAAATTTGGAATTTAAAAAAATTTGTTTTCGAGCAAATTCCAAAATTTGAGAAAATTTGGCATCTTGTTTAGAGTTTTCTGAGTTTTCGAGCATGCAGACTTCTAGCCCGATTAATTTTAGTAGCTGAATGAATAAAACTAATCACAATCGAAAACTTGAAAAATTTAAATTAAAAAACTGAAACTTTGCAAACCAATTTAAAATTTGTTTTCAAAGAAAAATCGAAAGTCACGAAAATTTTACGAAAATCTTATTTAGAGTTTTCGATATTTTTTCGAATGTACATAGCTCATTCAATTTTAGTAACTGAAACTTTGCAAAGCAATTTAGACAACTCGAAAATTCGAGAAAATTTCGATTCCTATTTAGATTTTTTTTTGAGTTTTCGAAAATAAAGTTTTTTAGCAAAACAAAATTTTGGTAACTGAAACATTGAAAACCAATCGTAAGTTTTTGAATAAACTCGAAATAAGTAAATAGTTTTCGGAATTTTTTTGGAGTATGCATAGCCCAATCAGTTTAAGCAACTTTAACTTTGTAAGCCAAATTCAAAAATATTTTCGAACAATTAGAAATTTCGTGAAAACTGTATAAAAATTTTGAATTTTATTTAACTGAAAATATGCGAACCAATCTCAAAAATGTTTTCGAAAAAATTCGAGAGTTCGAGAAAATTTTACGAGACCCCGAATTTTCTTAGTTATCTGAATTTTTCGAGTATACAATGAAAACTCGCAAAAACATTATTGAATAAATTCGAAGATTTGAGAAAATTTAACAAAAATTTCGAATCTTATTTAAAATTTTCGAATTTTTTTCGAGTATGCATGACCTAACAATTTTTGTAACTGAAAACTTTGCAAACTAATTGCAAAAATATTTTTACAAACATTTGGAATCCTATTTTGAGTGTTCTGAATGTTTCGAATTTTCATAGAGTTTCCTGAATTTTTTTCAATATGCGTTTTTGTTGTCCAATTAATTTTAGTTTAACAAAGTACAAGTTATTGGTCTCTCCACATTCACATTGATTTTGACAATTTTTTTCCGAAGTGTATAAAAAATTTAGATATGCGACCTTCGCTTGAGAGAAAATATAAATTACTCTTCGGAAAAAAATTTTGAAAAATCAATACGAATTTTTTTGTATCTTCGAGGCTAAAATTGATTCTGCTTTAAAACTGCATGTCCCTATAACTAAATTCAAAATCTTTAAATATAAAACTCGAAGCTTTTGTATATTTTTTTCGAAAACATGTTTGAGTTTGTTTGCATAATTGCAGCTACGGCATTTATTAGAAATTCTCTAGAGCTATTGGAAATAAGGAAAAAAAAATTCAGTTAACAAAATTTGATAAAAGCGGACACTGCTGTTTTTGTGTTCGCGGCTGTACATTATTATAAAATGGTCAACACTGGTTTGGAATCCAATTGCTTTTCTTTATGTTATTATTTGATACTAGGAAAAATATTCAGTTTTTCAACATTTGATTTTCAACTTATAGGAATCAAATTTGTACTGAGCAAAAGTATTACATACCAGAAACTTGTGTACAATCGGATGAACTTTTACAAACCAAATTGGTCCACCATACAAATTGCATTCTTTTTTGAGTACGTATCTACATAAGCGACACTTTGTGATATGCATTCATAATGCTCTAGGATTTGTTTGCACTCTTACTAAAATCTGTTTTTAGAAATAATGGATTATATTGTGCAATATTCAAAACTTTTATTCATTTTGGTTTTTATTTGATGCACAGTTGGGTTGGGTTAAAATAATGCCTTAATTGTTCTTTTATTGCAACAAATTCGTATGCCTGGAATACAGTTGGTTGTAGATAAACCGCTGGGTAAGGAGAATTATCAAAGCTCGTGTGATCTTTGAATTTTGAAATGTGCATCACAAATAGAGGGCTTAAGATTGATCCTCTACTGCTTGTTCGAATTAAGGCGCTAGTGTGCTAAAAGTGGCGCTGCTACCCTTACCAAATTCCTTTATCCGATTTGTGAGCTGAGGTTGATATCTGCAGCGTAAGCTCAATTCAATAAAAACAAAAATACTAAGCCATACAGAGGAGTAGTGTTTACGAAGGAATGAAAGGCATACAACGTAGACTTGTTTCCACTCCATAAAAGTAGTGGCGATTGTAGGTCGGATTTATTACCATACGTTTTCACTCAATGGGGTTTCAACTGCTTCTTCATATGCTGGATCCATTCACCCAACATGGCCATAATTTTGTTGTCTCTGACACTAATTGTGACGAACTTTAGGTATTCTCGATGATTCCCTGATTTATTTGTTATCGGTCTGTTCACTGCATTTACAAATAAACAGACGCAAATATTCAATACAAAAATTGCTGATATCTCTTATTCAAAATTGTAGTAGAGTTGCATGATTTAATGTATTCTCGTCATTCATTTACAATGTGTAAAAATAGAACTGATTAGCCCTGGAACTACGGCGTTTTTCTACCACTCAGTTGCCTCGTTATTATTTCTCACAGGGTAGAGACCTTTCCCTAACAGCCTTTGCGAATACTTGCTTATTTACTTCTTGTTCTACTGTGTCTCATATTCGCTGTGGCTATATACATTTGTGTGTGTGTGTTGTCGTCTTACACTGGCTACCATTGTTGCTGCTGTGTACATGCATGGCATTATGTCCACGCAGTGTGGATGTATATGAAGCGGTTGTTATTTCGTCCGTTTACAGTTTTGTTGTTGTTGCTCAGTAGGCTCAGGCATAGTGAAGTGCCGAAATTTGTACGATGTGCCACAATATATTTTCAGGCACCCGAAAATGATAAAATGAGGATGGTCTAAAGATAACAATTAAGGAAGTGGAAGTCTTCCTAAATAGTAATGAATAAAAACAAAACGTTTAAATCTTCGCTGCTTAATCGATAAGAAATATGATACTGAGGGGAGGGAGGAGGAGAGGTAGGAGAAAACTAAAGGAGATGGAGAAGAAGAAGGAGAAAAGAAGAAAAATGAGAAAGATAAGGACATGGAGAAGTACAAGAAGAAGAAGAGGAAAGAAAGAAGGCGCGTACTTCATTTACGACGTGTTAAAATCGACTGATAATTCCGCATTTGACCTACCACGTTTTTCTACCCCTCAGTTTCTTCGTCTTTATTACTCACAGGGTATAGACCTTTCGCGAACAATCTTTACGAATAGTTCCTTATCTGCTTCTCTGTCTTTTTTGTGTCATATTCGCTGTGGATTTATACATGTGTGTGTCTTTTCGCCTTAAGCGTCAGTTACCCACGAACATACGTAGAAAAAACGTGTCCGTTGACACGACCTTACTTATGAGTGTGCAATGTAAACGAAAACTCACCGACGTTCAACGCACGTACGTACGTAGCCCGGAACGAAGAAATCAAACCAATTTTGATTTTTTCCGTAAGAACGTGTCAGCTGATCGCTCTCTCACTAGACAGAGTTGCCTAGTAAACTTTTGTGCGCGAATGTTTGACCGTTTGCAGTTATTATACAAAAAGGCCTAAAGATTGTTTAAAATTTTGTTGAAATATCCTAAAATTATTATATAAAATTGGAGGTTACAAATAAATGAACTAGAAATTCTTAGTCAGTATTTTTTTCTGCCATTTGCACCATCACAAATTGTAATTCCAAAAGTTGATGTTTGCATAAGCATGCATGCAAACTGGTCAATGGCAGCAGTGCTTTGCTGTAAACAATACACTCACAAATATGTTATGTACATGTCCACAGACGCACACATGATCCCTACGGGCTTGGGTCAAACGTGTTTCGTACGACAAACGGCCGTACGTACGACCCACGTCGCTGCATACTTGCAGCTTAACGCTGGTTGCTCTTCTTGATGTGGTATGCATTCATGGCATTATGTACATGTAGTGTGAATGTACGTGTAGCTGTTATTATTTCGTCTGTTTACTTTATTGTTGCTATTACGCAGCATTTATATCCTGGGTCTAAAAAATTGGAAGTGAATGCCATTTCCCATATGCAATGAGAGCACAACTGTACTATGGAATGCAGACCCCTGGTTTACGCTCTAACGACATAGTGATGTGCCGTACTTGCTAACATATGTCACCACTTATTTTCTTTCCGCTAACCGACAATGACAAACTGAGAACAAAACAAATCAAATATCAAGATAATAATAAAGGAAGTGATAGACCGCTCAACGGTCTGTTGTTTAAAAACGAAGCTTACAGATCTCGCTTGAAGTCCGCTCTGCTTAATGCGTAAGAAATAGGATTCCGAAAACCACGCCAATTATCACGGACGAAGTCTGCTTGGCATGGCCTTATCCATGCGTCTTAGGATTTAATAGGTCCACTATTGACCATACCTTCATATTTTTCAAATTCTGTACAAGGGTCGGC
Source organism: Eurosta solidaginis (assembly GCF_040869045.1). NCBI lineage: Eukaryota > Metazoa > Arthropoda > Insecta > Diptera > Tephritidae > Eurosta > Eurosta solidaginis. Next base: position 245,402,810 of record NC_090320.1, read on the forward strand.
TTTCATTATCTCATTGCAAATTCTTTTGTAGTGGGAAATAGAACTAATCTTGGTCTGCTTAAAAAATTAAGCGACTGTCTAATAACCCTGAGTAACAACAATAACTTCATCAGGCATGATAATAATATCCTATGCTATTTGTGATCAATCATATTGTAGATCAGGAGATGATATAAGACCGTGAAGTAACTATATTTCGCTGGTACAATTTATGGAAGTAATCGGCGAGGAGCAAAGCTAAAGAAGATCACGCATCAATTTGACGCTTGATAATAAACATGTTGCCACCCTTTGTTATTCATGGCTTGGCTGTGGATCACTAAATTTCCTAACTTAATATTATTTTTTTTCTTCAAAAGCCAAAATATAGGCAAAATTCAAACAATTCTACATTCAGCTCCCTTTCTGCTCAGTCTTAAGCTTCTGAAATCTTAATGCACCACTTACTGTAATAGATACATTGTTTGTGAATATTTTTTGCATTTTTCATAACATTGTTTTTGCATTTGCGTCTTTGGCAGCGTGAAGAGAGATATTCTAAGATTTTGCAATGCGCTTGGTCTTGTGGTGTGAAAACTGCAGCAACAGGATACTCCTTTATTCAATAGAATTACATATATATTTCAAAACTTCCATCAGAAATAGGGCGCAAAATAAAAAAAAAACGTTATAAGGAAGACGCGAATATTTTATGAGAGATTTTTATTGCAGACGCCGAGAACATAGAAGGCAAACTTTGAGAAAAACTAAAAGCATGAAGAAGAAAGTAGAAATGCAAAATAAAGTTGACAAGCAAAACTTAAAAGTAAAAAAAGGAGGGTATATAACGGTGCATGAAGTTGATTGTAGGTAAAAAATTGTAGTTTGTTACATAAATAGATTTGAAAAAAAAAAATAAAATAATAAATAAAATAATTAAAAGAAATTTTTAAGTTAAACGGTTTTATTGAAAACAATATTTACATGAATTATTAATAATACTAAAAGCTAGAAAATAATTAGGTAGGTCCTAGGTACTAGTTATCACACTCCTCATCAATCTAGAGCGTTGATCAGATAATTAAATAAAAACGTTGGACGCGTGAAATTTCTAAAAATATGAGGCATAGCATAACCTGATAAAGGTTCAGTTGGTTTTACTTATGAAATATGATGCGTCCAACGCTTTTATTTAATTGTCTGATCAACGCCCTAAATTGATGAGTAGTCTGATAACTAGTACCTAGGACCTACCTAATTATTTTCTAGCTTTTAGTATTATTATTACTTCATGTAAGTATTGTTTTCAATAAAACCTTCTAACTAAAAAAAATTTGTTTAAATTATTTTATTTTCAAGTTTTCAGTCTTTATTTAATTGCTTATTATTTCTCATTCTATTTAGTTCATTTAGTGACTCATTATTACAAGGACTCTTTCTTGACATTACAATCTAAGTCTTCAATACATAATCCTTCCAAAGACTTTACTCGACTCTGCATCTCTCCTCCAACTCCAAAATATTTTCATGTCACTTCTACCGGACTGGTCGCCTTCCGGTCGTGTATATATTATGTGTTCCAAATATTGACCATATCGGACCACAAATACGATTTTTTTTGAATATCTCGATCTTTCCGCCACCTAGCGGCGATTTTCTTTCATAGGTCGCTTTCTAATCTTATTATTGCATTGTCATCGGGTTCTGAACTATATTCCAAGTTTCATGCTTGTAGCTTATCGGGAAGTTACTTAAATTTCAATTACAAAATTCGTTCACAACGGCCGTACATGCGACCGTGCGGCCTGCCTGTCAAGTCAAGCTAACTAAAACCGTTTAAAAACCCAAAGAGCCCACTGCTACAATTGTGCTAGATTTATCTATTTACTTAATCAATGTTTTTCTATACCTTGGTAGAGAAATTATTGGCCCCAGATCCTCTATTTTTATCCAAATCAATTTTAGGCGCGCTATTAGCGGCCAATTTGATATTTCGTTTCATTATAGCCGCTGTTCGGCTTTGATGTTGCTCTATTAACGATATATTTACGTTTTGGGGAGTGTTGTCGATGTTGATGGTCTGTTGCGAAATTAAATCCGGAACGTTCCGGTAAGAACCATTACCACCGACCATCTCGGGAACGATTAATATGACCATATTAAACCTTATAGGTCATTCGGCCCCACACCTATTAGTGCCATGAGGACCTTGGGGTTGGCAGAGCCTCGCCTGCTAAATATGTGTATGATAAATTCATATTTGTAACAGGGTTTCCTTCGCCCTTATCAACCCCTTGAATCCCGCTTTGTTTAGACCTCCGGTGTTTCTAATCGACCTGTTTATGGTGCAGAAAAGAGGGAATATTTCTTTCTATTCGGAGTAGAAACAGTTGAACGATGCTGACTTTCTTCGGTATGCTCGTCTATTCAACCGTTAGTTCAGCATTAGCTGAAAACGTAATGTGTCTTTCACTTTTGTGATCATAACCTTGCAGTAACTGATTGCATATTTCACCTTCCCCTTTCGACATCAGAGATTATCAGGACCTATTCTGTGGAAAAAAACTACAGAGGGTTATCAAGAAAATTCCCAAAAATTTAAAACAAATAGGGTTTGGCAATCTTTGATTGAGTGCGACCAATATTAATCAAAAAACTGGGTGTTGATTGCTCAGCCTAGTGCTTAGGTCAGGTTGAACTGACCGGTCAATAAAGACATCACATAAACTGATAGCTTGGTACTTAGTCAAACTAAATATTTTACGAAAATTTTTTTATTATTCATAATGCGATTACTTAGTAAGGTAGGACAAGGTTGAACTGGCTGGTCATAAATACCTCACATAGATAAAATGTATCCGTAATGTTACCGGAATATGTTTGATGACAAAACCGAAAAACCGCAATCGGGACTGGTGTTATAAAATATTTCCGTCCTATTGGTAAATACAGATGTTATTTAGGACCCAACTTAACAGCTGTCTCCATATCTAGCAAACTCTGCCGCACCTAGTAGCTGACGCTTTGAGCTCGTGGACGCAGGCAGGGACACAGAATGTGCTCAACCGTTTCTGCCTGCAGCCCTAGCCAAAAAGAAGTAGTTACTGTGCAGATTAATCAGTGTTAATGGATGGTAATTGAAAACTGTGAAAGGTTGGCGTTAAAGCTTACATACCTCACCCCTCATAAAATGGCGAGAGAATTTATTCTGCTATAAATGAATAAATGTATCACGATACGTATTGCTTATCATATCTATCCGTGTATATAGCTCGGAATCATGGTAGACGTTGTGGAAAGTAGTGGGTATGGCAATGGGAATATTTGAAAGAAGCTCCCGGTGTTAAATATATACTGCTCGTACCGGAGTGAGGCTGGAGAGGAACGGGAACGCCATCACTAAGCTGCGGAAAGGTTAGGTTGAACTGGCTGGGCAAAAAAGGTCTCATATATACTGAATGTGACAATAGTTTTACCAGAATTTGCCTGATGACAAAAGGAAGAATTCTAATCAGGTTCCAGGACTTACGTTATAGAATAACTCCGTCCTCTTGGCAAATACTAGAAGTTTTGTAGGAACTTCCTTAATTGTCGATGGTCCTTTGCCGGATGCAGATCCATTATGTTCCGTTACCACGCACCATAATGGTACTAGCCGGACCAGCTCTGGAACGTTTTGGTATGACCACATGAAATCTTCTAGGTCATCAATCCCTCCCGGCCCCTAGATCCATCAGAAGTTCGGGGTCGCCAGAGCCTCGGCTGTTAATGAAACAGGATTCGCCACGGGTAGGTGAGGATGACAATTGGGTTGGAGAAGCTACATATTGCGCTGGCAACCCCTCAGAAGGTTGCTCTATAAAACCATATGAATTAATTTGGTATTTTAGTCGCCTCTTACGACAGGCATACCTACCGTGGGCATATTATAAGCCCCCTAACCCCCTGGTGATATATTGCCATGACTATACGCCCTACAGTAAACTTGCTCCGACACCTTAAGAGTTGTTTCAGTGGCTACCACAATATTTTTGGACATTGATTTGCACGCGGGAAGAATCCCGTTATGCTTATGATTGATAACCTGCATACCCACTCAAGCTTGTTGATATACGTGAGTTGTGGAAACTCATTGAGGAAAATTGGGATCCTTCTTAGGGGGTCAAACGTAGTGTATCTTACTACGTGATGGTCAATATCGTTGAGATTTTTATAGCCCAAATAATTAATGATGATGAATTATTTGAATCTAAATGATAATGTAACTACAATGGATTCAAAGTGGAAGAGTTCTGCTTCGTATTGAGAGATTTTTCACTTGTGGCATATTATTGCTTTCAATATCATAACATATATTCATGGTTTTAATAGGAGTCCTAAAAAGTATTTACTGGTTTTATTGCGTAGCAAAACAGAATATCAAACAACGACGGAACAAAGAAAAAGACACGTATTGCGGATATGCGAATGATTGCGAAAATATGTTGCAAGCGGAAAGCAAAAAAATTTTAAAAGAGGAAAGACAAACGAAAAAAATACAATAAAATAAATAAAGCTTACAAAAAACTTATTGGAGAACAAAAATGAAAGCAATAATAATAAAGATAAAGGGGAAAAAGAAAATTTCCAGAGGAGTAGCAACAACATATTTTCACAAAAGGGAATCAAAATACATACTTGTTTAACACATGTAAGAGATATTTTGTTAAATAAGGAAAAAAAAAAAACAATAAAAGAGCAAAACGTAACGCTTAAAGCAACACAGATAAACACTGTGATTGAGTTTAAAAAAGAAGGGTGAAAGAAGAAATTACAACACTCTTAGAAAAAAAGAATTACAAATAAAAAGAAATAAGTATGCAAATTGAAATTGGATTAGGTGACTTTTGCAGCTGTGAAACTTTTCAATGACAATTGTATCCCTTTCTTCATTTAGATATGCAGAGTCCATCTGCACAGTGGAATGCCTTAAAGAGCGTACCGCCGACGATATGCTGAGAAATTAATTTTCCAAAAGGATGCGTGCGTACGAGTTTGCGAAGAAATCAAAAGTAATTCGTTCTGCGTATTTATTTGTATGTAACTAAATATGGCCGACACGTAGGAAGTACGCACATATGTGAGCATTTTGTTATGGGCTGGGAGCATTTTATTGGTAACCTGAAGCTAACGGACGTCATCAATACGAAATTCGATATTTACATATAACAGCAGGGCGCTTGACTTTTGATATGCCACCCACGGTCACACACTTATGTAAATTTCATAGTAGTAATTGATAACGCATGTTGTTAATATATATTGGAGCATCAAATAACATCGTTCAATACAAAAAAACAAAAAAAAAAAAAAAAAACAAATTTGCAATCAGTATCGCTATGTATATGAATTAGGGTGCGCCATTTGTCATTTTGTTCTACTGTACAAGAAAGTTTGTCAGTTCAAAAATGCATAATTTGAAAAGCAAAAAAAAAAAAAAAAATAAATAAAATTAGTATGTGACTACCCCCGGCTCAGCCGAAGACTTCATGAGGAAGAAATAGCGAAAACCCTCTTATGTAAACAATCGGTTGTATCGAATATAACTATATTGTAACGAATTTTATGAATCCTTCATTATTTTTTACTTTCTGTTATACTTCAAATATTCAGTATAGCACAATGTTCTTAATTTACAACACTATTTGGTACTAGTACTTCACTTCTTATTTTTGTTTTCCCGATTCTTCGACTGCTTTGTTCTCTCCAATTCCTAAGTATTTCTCTCGGTGACTTATTGCGTTCATATTAATCCAACAATGTAACCATTCGTAATCAGTCAATCGTTGCACTTCCCCAAAACAAAGATTTTGATGCTTCAATATTACTCATACGCCGTGGCACGCAAAATTATTTGTTTACGACTGTGCCCGTCAATTATTTTCAAAAAACAAAAAAAAAAAAAACGTAGAAGCTTATATGGTTTCATTCTGAAATGCGTGGCTATTTCTTTTAGCAAATTACTCATATAAAGGCTTATTTTTATTTTTATTATTATTATATTGATGTGTTGCTCTGTAGGGAAGCCATTATTATGAAGTGGGTATAATATATTTTAATTAAGATAAATTTATTTGTTTCTCTTTGTGACGTTGTGTTTGCATATTTGCGTTGAAACCAAATAATTGAAATTTACACATTTATCTTGTTGGCAATTTTTCAAAATAAATTATGTACAGTAAGTTTTTAGAGCGACAGAAAAGTTTATCTTAATCAGAAAGTTAAGTCGTAGTCGGGCTGGCCTGGAGAATTCAACATGGTCATATTAAATCATAATCCAGCAAAGCACCACAAACCTTGATAACAATCCTCAAAACCGTATGGAGCAACATAAGCGCTGCAAAACCAAAAAGAGGAAGAAGCTTTTTGACCACTGAGCTGTCTTTGGTGAATAACTTGTTCTGAATCCTTATCCAAGAGGTAAATAACAAATTTCGACTTTACGATAATATTTATATACATATTTCGTTAGATGTACAGATTTGGCAAAGAAGCGTCAGTCATTTGTGCAATTTTGTTTGAGTCTCAGTATTTTGTGGGTACTTTCCGCCTTCAGTTTTGGTAATAGACTAACTCAAGAATACTTTGTCCCAAAACGAAAATTGGTGCCGGTTTAGTTTTTTTGAAATTTGTTTCATGCCGCTCCGTTTCGAGTTTCGATTGCGATCCAATCCCTGTTTCGGTTTTCATTTCATTTCACAAAATTAGTATCGGGCGAGCTCCAGTTTAATTTGTGGTTTCGCCTTTCAAAGTTTGTTTCAATTTCGCTTTCTTTTAAAGTTATTTATATTTTGTTCCGGTTACAGTTATAGTTCTATTTTAAATTTTGGTATAAGTTAAATTTTAGTTTAAGTTTTAGTTTCAGGTTTATTTTTAGTTTTAGATTCAGTTTTAGGCTAAGATTTTTTTTAGTTTCAGTTTTCCTTTAAATTTTAGTTTTAGTTTTACTTTTAATATTAGTTTTAGTTTTAGGTTAAATTTTATTTAAGTTTAAGTTTTAGCTTTACTTTAAATTACACTTTTAGTTTTATCTTAGTTTTAGTTTAAGTATTAGTTTTTGTTTTATGTTTAGTTTTGGTTTCAGTTTTAGTTTAAGTTTCAGTTCAAATTTTAGTTTTAGTTTTTGGCTTATTTTTAGTTTCAGGTTAGTTTTAGCTTTAATATTAATTTTAGTTTTAAATATATTCTTAGTATTAGTATTAGTTTCGTTTTAGTTTTATATTTATCCTTAGTTTTAGTTTCGGTTTTAGTTTGAAATTTATTCTTAGTTTTAAATTTATTCTTAGCTTTAGTTTCGTTTTAGTTTAATTTTTAAATTTATTTTTAGTTTTATTTTCGTTTTAGTTTTAGTTTAATTTTAGTTTTAGTATTAGTTTAGTTCTAGTTTAAGTTTTAGTTTTGGTTTTAGTTGTAGTTTAAGTTCTAGTTGAAGTTTTAATTCTAGATTTAGTTTAAGTTTTAGTTTTAATTTTATATTTAGTTTTACATTCAGTACTGTTCAAGTTTGGTTTTGGCTTCATTTTTGATTTAGTTTCGCAAACCCAGTATCTGTTTTAATCTCTTTTGAGTTTTGGGCTCATTCTCCAAAATGGCTTGCTTTCTGTTCCCGTTTCAGGTTTGGTTTTACAGTCGTTTTCTAAAACAAGTTTGCTTTTCGTTCAGACCTTGATTTTGGTTTTGTTCTTTAAAGTTAGTAATAGTAACGGTTTCTGTTTCGATCTCAAAAATTTGTTTCGTTTTCATTAAGATTTCAGCATTGGATTTGGTTTCGTTCTTGAAAATTATTTTCGGGTTGCGTTTCCGTTTCATTGTCAAAATTTTTTCGGTCTCGTTAAGGTTCCGCTTTTGATTTTGGATTCGTTTCTATGAACATATTTCTTTGCCTTTCGGATTTGTTTTTACTAAGAAAATAAAGTCAGGTTTTACAAAATAGAAATTCAGTAAAAATGAATCTGGATATTCTCATGAGCAGATAGATCTATAAGGTAAACATCGCAAAAGTGAGTGTGTTCTGGGTTTTTGATATCCATAAAACACATGTTATAGAGGAAATCTGACCTAATTTGAAGCGGCGAAAACCTTGCAAAATAAGTAGAGCTATACGACAGAGATTTAGGGAATCGAGTTGAAGAACCGTAGAAAACTACCTTTAAAATTAAAAAAAAAATAGTAATATATGTCTACTTCGAACGGAAACCCATATATGTATGTTAAGAGATACAGGTGGTTTTCATCGAGGGAAGGACCCACGGAGGGTGACATTAATTGGAGAAGAGTGTATACATACTTAATAGTACCGGTTTAAGTAGAAGGTTTATTCGTGAACAAAGAAAGTATTATATTGAATTTCATTATTTTTGTTGAAATGAAAGTGGTTGCATGCGAGGATGCTCATCGGACGGCTGGTGCATGTACCGATCAATAGATGAGCAGTTTTATTTTATTTTTTTCGGCTAAAGCAAGAGATTTTTTGGTGAATGCAGCCTGTCTTTCGATAAGAAATCGGTAGGGCCTACCGATTTTTTCCATGCAAAATATCTCTCAGGTCCGCCCCTGTATCAACCGCACAATTCTTCCCAATTTACATTTCTTGCAGTATGCGTGTAAGTAAGTAAGCATATTTGCCAATGACGTCATCAACTCATCCCATCACATATGTAACTTTATTTCACTAGGCTCCATTTATAAGTTCAATCATATTGCGTGCTGTTATTATCGAGTCCTACTGACTTTGTTTTCAGCCACTGGGAGTAGCGACAATATTGAATGCAGACAATTCGAATTTATGTGGCATATCAGTCAAAGGGAATGAACGTTATATTCTGCCATGGGATTAACAGATGCTTTTGTTTGCTTTGTGTTCCTTTTTTTTCATTATATTAAAATATGCAAACGTATTTGCGATGAAAAAGAATTTCTTTTTCTTAAATATGAATTTTGCTTTTAATTAAAATATGAGCATTTCCGAGAGATGAAGATGGAATTGTGTAAATATTTTGGATATTTACGTTTTTGAATTTTTGCAATTTTTTGTACGAAAAAGTGCGCAGGTGAGTAAACAAAGCAGTTTAAATTAAAATGTGAAATGAATATTTGAAATCATTTAAAGTATTTAAAGTTATATGTGCTATAAACGAATGTAATACTGTTGTTGATATACTTTGTTGTCTGTTGAATGAATTTTTAGAAGATGGAAAGAGAATAGCCAAAGTGGTCCTCTAGAACTATATCTCTAGTCTCCTTTGCTTTGAAAGCAACTGCGGAAATCATAGACAATAACATTATCTCGAGTACGCTTCAGCGAATACCATTAGATCACGATCAGCACGTCTACGACAGGTTGGTCGATGGACATCACCTAAATTCTGTAGTTATTGGCGCTTTCTTGGACATAAAAGACGCCTTCAACAACACAGATAATACCAGTGTCAGTCGTGTGCTTGGAAAGACAGAATTGGCAACAACATATAAGAATGTTGATAGAGGCAAAGGGCTGTACACAAGGTTCTGTTCTGTCGTTTCTGCTTTGGAGCCTAACTGTGGATGAGCTCCTGCACTTCCTAGTAAATAACGTTATCCGATGACAGGGCTGCGCTTAAGATATCTTCACTTTTGCAACGAAGAAAGACTGAACATCAATCCCAGCAATACCTTCATAATTCCCTTGTCGATATTCCTCCGTGGAATGGGAGCAACTACATCGGATTAAAAAAAACCATAAAGTATTATACTCTCTAAGAGTAGGAAATCTCATCAAAATCGTCCGAGCCAATGCCGAAATAGAAGAGGATGTACAAAATATAAAAAATAAGGGACTGGTTAGAGATAATTTCAATATTGTTTTCGAAACCGTTTGTACCGGTAACAGATGCCGTTCGGAGTCGGCATAAAACATGTAGGTCCCGTCCGGCCAATTTGTAGGGAAAATCAAGAGGAGCACGACGAAAATTGGAAGAAAAGCTCGGCATTAGATCTCTTTGGAGGTTATCGCGCCTTACATTTATTTTATTTAATCTTTTCGGTGATAAAGTCAGTCTCATTATGAGGTCGAAACACTTACAAAGTAATCCTATGATCGTCCAGTATGATGTATGATCCCAGTTCTATTCGATCCTATCCCAAGATATATTTGACATTGTTTTAAATATCCGCAAGTATCTACACTGAAGTAAAAACGTTTTACCGAAATTAATTAAACCTCGGCTTATTTAACTCAAATATCAAATATTATTGGCTTAGTTGAAATAACGTAAAACTTTATGGCCTTAAAAGGTCCGTTGTAACGAGACGGGAGTTCGCCATGGTGAGAGTACCATCCAATGCTTTTAAACTTGCTCCGGATCTAAGTTACATAAAGACAGCAGTTAGACTCAAGCCAAACTGTTCTTAGGGACATAGAATTGACACTTTTACACAGAAAAGAATATCTAATGGATTCTAACATATTCCTAGCTATCTGCTTAAAATGAGACCGACCGACGTTCTGGCGCGATTGAATAATAATTAAATAAAGACACTGACTGCTGCATGGAATATCAGTCTATCTCAGCTGCCCTTTCTAAAACGCTCTTTCTCAAAATATTTTCAAAACGTCCTATTTCAGAAGTTGTTGTAAGAATACGTTATCTAAAATTTTTTTAGTTACAAACGCCCTATCTCATGTCAAAAGGGTTATGAATGAATAGTATGGTAGTACCTTGTTGAAAAAGTTCTGAGATGGAGCGTTTTTGGATTATATTTTGAAATAGCATGTTTTTTAAAAGTTTTCTGGGGTAAGGTGTTTTGGATGACGTTGCAATTGTCATAAGTGGAATGTACCTTCCAACGATTAGTTCTTTGATGGATCGGGCGCTTCGGGATATTCATACCTGGGCATCTAATGTCGGGTTGAAAGTCAATGCGGAGAAGACGGATATGGTCTTGTTTACAAAGAGGTAAAATGTCCCAAATTGGACCAGGCCCAAGTTAGGAGGGATGACCTTACAGAAACCTTGCACAAACTTGTCATGGAAGCTCAACGTGGAGGAGAGGGTCAAGAAGGCCTCAACGGCACTTTATGCATGTAAAAGAATGCTGGGGTGTACGTGGGGCCTATGGCCCTCTCTTTCTCATTGGGTTTTTACAGCGATTGTAAGCTCTATTCTATACTATGGAGTTCTTGTTTGGTGGAAAGCCACACAAAAAATAACATACCACAAAAAATTAGAGGGGGTATGCAGACTATCGATGCTTAAAATTAGGGGAGCCCTGAAAACAACCCCGACGGCTTCACTGTATGCCATTCTGCACATTCCACCTGTAGACCTGGTAGCAAAGAACAGAGCATTAACGACCGCAACCAGGCTCAGTGCTTCGGGGCAGCTTGATCGCCGACCATATGGCCATAGTAGTATAGCGTCATCAATCACAAGACGAACAGACTACCTGATTCCCTATCTGCACTTCGAGGGAGATCTTAAAGCCACTATAGAGGTGGACGGTTGGCGCAAGGGTGCGCAAATGGTAGACGAGGCGATACATGTGTACACCGATGGTTCCAAAGTAGTGGAAGGAGTAGGGTCTGCGGTATACTGCGCTGATCCGGAAATAAGCAGATCCTACAGGCTGCCGGATTACTATAGCGTTTTCCAAGCGGAAATATTATCCGTAACCAAAGCAGTAGAAACCCTGGAAGAGAATAGATTAAGCTGCAACCGTGTTAACTTTTATATTGACAGTCAAGCAGCAATTAAGGCAATAATCTCGCATAGCACAGCATCTAAATGCGTGCTAGAGTGTAAGCAGTCTCTGGAGAGAATCGGGAAAGAGAGAAGCTTACATCTATATTGGGTCCCGGGGCATATGGGAAAAGATGGGAATGAAAGAGCGGACGAACTAGCTAAAAAGGGCGCATCCCTTGAAGCTTGCTCGGTGGACGTCCCAATTAGATTGGGCGAGATTAAGCGAAGGCGAGAGGTGCCCATGATCGACCAAGCGGGAAAGGCGTGGGTTCAAGCCCGGGGCTTTAAAGTGTCGAAGATTATGTGTAGGTTTAACAACCTTAGACTAACGCAGTTGCTTCTATCATTAAAAAGAGAGGACTGCAGGATCATGACGGGTATTCTGACTTCACACTGCCTTCTGGCGTCACATGCCTTTAACTTAGGCTTGGTCAGTGATAGCAGATGTAGGAAGTGCGAGCTGGAGGAGGAAACGATCGTTCTGTGCTCTTGCCCTGCGCTTGCCAGGCTAAGACTTCAGCTATTAGGAGTGATACAGCTGCCAGATCTAGAAGCAGCAAGTGGCTTAAGTCCTAGGTAACTTCTAGTATTTGCCAAGAGGACGGAGTTATTTTATAACATAGGTCCTGGTTTTTGATATGGTTTTTCAGTTTGGTCGTTGAAACAAACTTCTGGTAACACTACGGACTCAATCAACCTAACCAAACCTAACCTAAGGTATTTCGGAACTGACTGTCGAAATAGGCTAATATTCCGCTCAACAGTCCAAATGTTGATGAAGATTTTTTGAAGTTTATAAATTTTTTAGAATTTATGTATATTTTGGAATGTTGGCTTTTGTCTTTTCTTTTATATCTTTCTATTTCTTAAGAAATTGTGAATTCAAATATCATTTCCAATTATGGTGCAGTTTTTTACAATTTTCCAATAATATCACACACATATACACACTTGTACATTCACACATTCAAAGTATTGCGTGTGTCAAAGTATGTATTTACATTTAAATGGAAAACGTATTCTTTCATAGAATTTACGTTATATAACCACTCATGCAAAAATATATGTATGTGCATATTCGGAAAATACTCTTGAAAAATGCAGACATTTAAATAACACTTTCAGGCTTTATTCAAACTTTCTCGCTAATATTGCAAGGCGGTGAATTTCCATACCCAATATTGTGACCATAATGTTGGCGCATCAAGTAACACAACAGAGAACGAATAGTTGATAATAATTATTACTTTAAATTCATGTTAAATATACTATTTACCAGATATTTTGCTGGAAATAATAAGGGAGTTCAGAGTTTGGTGTATTTAGTGTTAAAAATGTTGCTATAGTAAATGAAAGCTACGTACCGTGAACAACTTTTTTTCATTTTAAATTTTTTCTTAGCACTTTTTGTTTTATTTTGACAATTGTTAATTTGCTATTCAAAATTTAAAAAACGCAATGATGCTAGACCATTTGCACAAAATCCTGAATTTCCTTAATATTATTCGAAAACTCTTGCAAGTAGAATACAAAACCGTTGGAAAAGTTGCGTGCCTTTTTTTGTTACCGGTAACTTAAACTTTGTTACGAGTCCGGAATAGAAACGCCTGTTTCGATTTTGTTTATTATTTTTCTGACTTTGTTATTGGCTTTATCAACATGTTACACAGACAACTGCAGTTTTACTTAACCAAAATCAATAAAGGTTTTCCATAATCACTGTTTTGTTTTAAAACGAAATTTAAAATTTAAATGCCTGTTTTATTTAATTGGTTTGGAAAATTCTCGGACATAACTTTAAAACAAAACAAGAATATAAACAATTTTAAATCTGTGTGCTTTTACCAAGCAATCAAATTACTTTTTTATTTCTTTTTTAATAATCACTTCCGAGAATAATAAAAAATTTAAAGATCAAAAAATATATTTCAGATAATCTTAAAATTTGTATTGAGGTGCAGAGGAAAGAGTTTAAAAGAAAATGATAAGGAAACTGAAGAAGCAAGAGAAAGGTTAAAGAGTAACAAGGAAGAAGAGAAAACGAGAGGAGGAAGCTAAGACGAAGACGTAGTCATAAACAGAATGAAGAAGAAGAATATAGTTAAGCAAGAGAGTCAAAGTGGGAGTAAGAGTAGAATTAAAATAATTAGTAAGAGTTAGAATAAGACTAGCGATAAGAGTTAGCTTACCAGCAAGATAAACAGTAAGAATATGAATAAGAAAATGAATGAAAATAATAGTAAGAGTGAATGTAAAAGTAAGTGTAAGAGTAAGAGTAAGGGTAAGAGTTAGAACAAGAGTAAAGTAAGGGTAAGAGTAATAGTAAAAGTAAGAGTAGGAGCAAGAGTAAATATAAGAGTTAGAGTAAGAAAAAGAGTAAGAGTAAGAAAAGGGTAGGAGTAAGAGTAACAGCAGGAATGGGAGTTAGAGCGAGCATAAGAGTGAGAGTAAGAGTAAGATTAAGGGTAAGAGTAAAAGTAAGAGTGAGAGTGATGGTAATAGTAGGAGTAAGAGAAAGATTAAGGGTCAGAGTGAGAGTAAAACTAAGAGCAAGAATAAGAATAACAGTAAAATTAAGAGTACGAGCAAGAATAAAGATAAAAGTAAAAGTAAGAGTACGAGCAAAGATAAGAGTAACAGTAAAAGTAAGACTTTTAGGTTGTGTAGATTTTGCGTAAGAGTTAGAGTAAAAGCCTATTTGTCGGGATAGTTAGTGATAGACTTTGTAGAAATGAGACTGACGTCCAATTAACTGACAAATATGGATTACATTACTAAGTCTCTAGAGAATACCTGCCCTCCTTGGTGAGATATAATCTTAAATCTTAGCAAGGTTTTCAATGAATGTCACTTGATAAGAGATTTGAAAGAATATACGACCTTCCAGAGAGAATGAAAAAGGTCGTATCTAGTCCATTTGAGGCCAGGATGACTCAGCAAAACTTGGTAAGATCTTTGCTAGAAGTCATTCGAAAAAGAAAAAACCCCTTGTGAAGAACGCTGATCGATTATGGGCAGAATCAGCTGCAAACATAATGTACGACGGGGCTGCAAAATTTATAGCAGGAAGCAAGGATGTGTTTTAGCCAAGGCCAAGGTTTTAATCTTCAATATATTTAGAGCTGATGCGGTGATTATGAAAAAGCCGTGAGATATGGTATTCCCCAACAAAATTTTGTGATGGAGTCATGTTGCTGTTGCTGTATTAGGAGAGATTCGCCCCATCCAATAGGTGCGACCACTAACAAATTGTCATCATTTAATTTGTGATAGAGTCATTTAAAATTATACTCTGAGAGCATTTTCGAGCTAGAGATGGGTACATATTTCATTCAGGCGTCGATAAGTCGCACATGGATTATGTGTGTATCTAGTATACGTACAGCTTCTTTTAAATGACATCTCGTTGACCCAAATTTTGAAAACATCTTATCGCAAGATGTAGAAGAACTATTACAAAATAAATTATTCTACAAAAATATTCTTAAAAAAATGGCAGGTTCGAATAGAACTCAAGACCTAACAATAATTTTTTGTCATTATTATTGTTATGATATATTTGTTTTCTTAATTACAATTTTTTTTTAAATTAGAATAGAAGAAAAATAAGTTCTGGTGAGTGCGCCGCAAAATATTCCACACATGCCCAAAGTGTAAATAAAAGTAATAGCAACAAAAAGGCAAATATTTTAGACATCTTACAAGGCGTGCAGTGGGACATTCGTATGGCCTGGTGAATTGCACCATCTGCCTGTATGCATGTGATCTCGAGTGCAAACCTCAGCACCCGAAAACTAGCTAATGAAAAAGTGAAATTCAGAAACATATCCAAATTGTAAGCGCCTTGTGCAAATTTTGTAATTTTTCTCAAATATTAGAATCAAATTTTATATTTAAAATGTCCAGGATCTTTTAGGTGCGCATTTTCAAAAGGCAATGCGGAATTTACTAAACCAAACTAGTAGATACTTTCTACGATTAAAATGTTTTGGAATTAACCTGAATGCTCACTCAATTTTTAAAATATTGAAATTTTCATATAGCATTTAAAAAGTTTTTCGAGTAATTTATTTTAAATCTATAGTTTTTTCTTCTTAAATTTTTTGCTGAATTTAACTAAATAAATAACGAAAAAAATAACAGATTTTTCAAATAATTTAAGTTGTTTTTTTTTTTGTGTACGCAGGTGTATAAATAAACGTCAGCAAAAGTTTCCCACTTTTCAAACATTAACATAAAAAATGCATTTATATGATTAAATACAACTGAAAAGCAGTTTTAAATGTGAAAGACAGACACGTAATCAAAGTTGTAAAACATGCGTTTATGTACATTAGGGCGCGCCAAACAGAATCGGAGTTTATGCGAAGCTCATCGCAATTTCTCATCTCCATCTATAATACTTCACGATTTGACCTTGAATACCACTGCATTGATAAGTTTACTGAATAAACTACACATACGTGTAAAAGTAACACTTTCGAAAATGTTTGTATATCTCTCAAAACCCTTCAAACATTCTTCGAGCGCTCATTTAGAAATCCGATAACAGTCGGAAATATGTGAAAAACACGAGTCTCAGAAATATGATTCAGTAAGAGTCTCCAATGACTACATCATGATTATTATGAGTCATTTGCAAGGAATGTATTGTGGGCAATGTTGAGCAAGTGTTCATATTTGATTACGGAAAATTTTTAATTTGAATAAAAATTGATATATACAATATTTGTTTGAACTTTTCCTGCTGTTTTGTTGCACATTGATATGAACTTGTTTTATTTTATTGTTGTTGACCATCTGCATTCATTGGATTCCGGAAGTGTAAGTACTCAAGATATTTTCTGGTCAATTTTCAAGGCATTATTTTCTGCTCGGTATGTCGTTCATATAATTACATCCCTTTTAGTTCCAAACTATCTACTTAAACCATTTTCCCAACTAACGCTTTGAATATTCTTCACTATTTTAGTATCCTTTAATATCCTTATCCAAATGTCAAAAAGATTTAATTCAAAAACAAAACTGGCAATATATGTATGAGACTTTTAAGGCTGGCTCATGAATGGCTCCTAAAAAGTTCAATACGTAGTCGGTTTGGAGTCCAATATGTGCCGAAAGTGAGCTATTTATGACTCCAATATATGTCATGTATGAGACATATTCAGGGTCATGTCGTATACGTAAATAGGCTCATATCGTACGACCAACATAAAAAGGGAATAGCATTCATATTGTGGCGAATATTAGCCTTTCTACCATCACTATGCTGTGAGTAGATAATCACGATAACAACAACAGCAAGCAGACACACTTATGTACATGTAAATATTAAAGCGAGTAGCCACACTTATGTATAAGGCAAAGAAAAATACTCCATACAAATAACCAGCAGCTTGAAGCAGAAGATTATTTCACAGACATATATGTTTACGGCAGCTAAAAGCAGAAGCTGTTACTCACACATACACACGCATATGGCTAGAAGAAAAATATAAACTACAGATATATATGTATATGGCTAAATAGCCAAGCATGAGATACAACTGTTCTAGAAGGCATGTTCGCGAAACGTCTAAACCTTAGGAGGAATGAGAGAACGAGGTAACCGAGAGTATAAAAGACGCGCAAGCTCAGGAATCAATAATTAGTTTGATTTAAACACGCTATTAGTGAAGCATAATTATTATTGTGAAGTACTACTCCCAAAGCGGCCTAAGTAAAGGCTATTTTGCAATACTGAATTTAAAAAAAAAAAAAAACACGGCGCGATAACCTCCGAAGAGATCTAAGGCCGAGCTTCTCTTCCAATTTACTTCGTGCTCCTCTTGATTTTCCCTACAAATTGACCGGACGGGACCTAAATGTTTAATGCCGACTCCGGACGGCATCTGCAAGGCAGATGAGTTTTCACTGAGAGCTTTTCATGGCAGAAATACACCCGGAGCGCTTTCTAAACACTGCCGAGAGGCGACCCCGCTTAGAAAAATGTTCTTCTAATTGAAAAACCTTATTTCTAAAATTTTGATGTTGCTTTGCGCGGGGTGTGAACCCCGTGGCATACGGTGTGCTAAGCGGAGCACGCTACCATCACACCACAGTGGAATATGGAATTTTTTTGTCACAGATGAAGAAGCCTAATTATCGTTAAAGGTTACAATGAACTTATAAAGTGTTATATTTCTTTACAGTCAATTTATTTTTTCCTTTTTAGTTAATTTTATTAACCAATAATAAAAGCTTATTTTTATAAAAGTTTTTTTTTCTTAAATTTTTTTGTATGTCACGTTGATGGTATAAACCAGACAGGTGTAGTCAATATTACAAAATGAAGCCCCACTTGACAATAAAAAATTTAAATGTTGCTTCTTGACTTATCTGCAGCATTGATTTTTTCACCAAGTTAATACCTTTCTAAATATGAAGTAACGTGTAGGATAATACCGCCTGCGGTCTGTATTTCCTTTTGTGGCAGAGTTTCTTACCTTTTCCTGAAATGGAAATGGAAAAGCTTTAGTCAACAGGACTGAATGGTTGCATCTCACATTGTCTACAACTAAGGAATATGGAAACATACTGCTGATGTCAATGAGATGGTTTAAAAGGTTTCACGAAGTGGCGGGAGGCTTGTTATACAAAAACTCGGGGTTGATGATATACGCTTCCAAGATGTAACATTTATCTTTGTTAGCCAATCGCTGAATTAGGCTCATTGAGCAGGATGAGCAGGCTGGTGTAAATTTATATAGCAGCAGTGATTTTACAGCAACATTGCTTTAACAAATCAGAGCTTATATATTAAGCTGATGGTATCAGAACTTTATTTTAAACAGTTATGATCAAACCCGACAGATATTGTAGGACTTTCTCTATCTATCCACCTGCTTCTTCTCTGACTAACGCCCCTCCTCTCTTACTTCTTCTCCTCTCTGTATTTTTTTTATTTTTAATCGGCTCATTCAATTTCCCTATCCCTTTTCATTTTTCGCAAATCATTCCTTTTTTCTAGTTTGGCCCTTTTTCGCAAATACATAATATTGTGGCGAATATTAGCATTTCTAACATCACTATGCTGCTGGTAAATAATCACAACAACAAAAAAGCAAGAAGTCACACTTATGTACCTGTACACATTAAAGCATACAACCACATATACATAGGAGGAAACGAAGAATATTCCACAGGTATAACCAGCAGAAACAATCACACATCACATTATCATCAACTAAGAGCAGAAGCTGTTGCTTACAAATGCACACGCATATAGCTAGAAGAAAAGCATAAACTACAGATATATATGTATATAGCTAAATAACCAAGTATGAGATAAAACTATTTCAAAAGGCATGTTCGTGAAAATTCTAGACCTTGGGAGAAATAGGTGAGCGAGGATAACTGAGAGCATAAAGCAGCTCAAGGTCGGGTATAAATACTCGGTTTGATTTTAACGCGCTATTAGTGAAGAACGCGAGTATAGTAATTGTGTAGAACTACTACCACAGTAGAGTTGTAAATAAAGAACATTTTGCCATACTGAATATTTGAGTTATTTCGACAGTTCAGCGATTTGAACGTTAACAGAAGCAGCAAAATAATCAATAACTTCCCAAAACTTTTTGCAATATTACTAACATAGTAAAAAACAGCAAAAAAGTACAAAACATTTCCCCTCCCTAGTACTTTTAAATTCATGGCCGGATTATAAGGGCCATAAAATTTTTGTTGCTGTACTATTGACCTTACCTGTATGGTTTTATTGCGTCATGATAATGTCTATATTTGCATTTCTACAAACATTGAGGACGAAATTAATTCTTATTTGATAAGTTTATTTTAAAGGTCAATTTAAGAAAATAAACTTCCACTTCCATTGGCACACCCTTATGTACCTATATATAGTACCTAGAGTATGCATATTAATATTCATATTTTCATGGTTTCAAGAAAATTTTCCAAGATAATATCTTTGCTTTTATTTTGCTTTAAATATGCGCAGAATGGTCTAAGCGGCTCCTTTCTCCTGAATAAGAATACCAACGACGATAATAAAACTTGCTGTATTATTACGTCAGCCAACAAAGAGCTACAAGAAAGCAGGTTTCATTTAATTTTCATTTATGATTTCGCTCATATTCCCCAGTGACACAATAAGATGCGTAAATTCTATTTTAAGCACAGCATAAATTAAAAACAAGTAAGGAAGGCTAAGTTCGGATGTAACCGAACATTACATACTCAGTTGAGAGATATGGAGACGAAATAAGCGAAAATCACCATGAAGGAAAATGAACCTAGGGTAACCCTGGAATGTGTTTGTATGACATGTGTATCAAATGAAAGGTATTAAAGAGTATTTTAAGAGGGAGTGCGCCATAGTTCTATAGGTGGACGCCATTTCGGGATATCGCCATAAAGGTGGACCAGGGCTGACACTAGCATTTGTTTTTAAGATATGGGCATCAAATGAAAGGTGTTAATGATTATTTTAAAAGAAAGTGGGCCTTAGTTCTATTGGTGGACGCCTTTTCGAGATGTCTCCATAAAGGACCAGGGTGACCCAGAAAATCAGAAAAATATCTCCATAAAGGTGGACCAGGGGTGACTCTAGAATGCGTGTGTACAATATGGGTATCAAACGAAAGGTGTTAATTAGTACTTTAAAAGGGAGTGGGCCTTAGTTCTATGGGTGGACGGAATTTCGAGATATCGCCATAAAGGTGGAGCAGTGGTGACTCTAGAATTTGTTTGTACGATATGGGTATCAAACGAAAGGTGATAATGAGTATTTTAAAAGGGAGTGGGCTTAGTTCTATAGGTGGACGCCTTTTCGAGATATCGCCATAAAGTTGGACCAGGGGTGACTCTATAATGTGTTTGTACGATATGGGTATCAAATTAAAGGTTAATAAGGGTTTTAAAAGGGAGTGGTGGTAGTTGTATATGTGAAGGCGTTTTCGAGATATCGACCAAAATGAGGACCAGGGTGACCCAGAAAATCATCTGTCGGGTACCCTCAATTTATTTATATATGTAATACCACGAACAGTATTCCTGCCAAGATTCCAAGGGCTTTTACATAGTTTTTTCTAAAGTTATATTTTGCGTCAAAAAACCAATCCAATTACCATGTTTCATCCCTTTTTTCGTATTTGGTATAGAAAATTTGGCATTTTTTCATTTTTCGTAATTTTCGATATCGAAAAAGGGGGCGTGGTCATAGTCTGATTTCGGCCATTTTTTATACCAATACAAAGTGAGTTCAGGTAAGTACGTGAACTGAGTTTAGTATGGGTATATCGATTTTTGCTCAAGTTATCGTGTTAACGGCCGAGCAGAGGGACATACGGTCGACCGTGTATAAAAACTGGGCGTGGCTTCAACCGATTTCGCCCTTTTTCACAGAAAATAGTTATCGTCCTAGAATCTAAGCCTCTACCATATTTCACAAGGATTGGTAATGTTTTGTTCGACATATGGCATTAAAAGTATCCTAGACAAATTAAATGAAAAAGGGCGGAGCAACGCCCATTTTGAAATTTTCTTTTATTTTTGTATTTTGTTGCACCATGAATGTTGACGTAATTTACTTATATACTGTAAACATATTAACTTTTTTTTTAAATTTGACTTTAAAAAAAATTTTTTTAAGTGGGCGTGGTCGTTCTCCGATTTTGCTAATTTTTATTAGGCATACATATAGCAATAGGAGGAACGTTCGTGCTAAATTTCATCATGATATGTTCAACGATTGCCAAATTACAGCTTGCAAAACTTAAAAACTTTAAAAGTGGGCGGTGCCACGCCCATTGTCCAAAATTTTACCATTTTTCTATTCTGCATCATAAGTTCGACTCACCTACCAAGTTTCATCGCTTTATCCGTCTTTGGTAATGAATTATCGCAATTTTTCGATTTTTCGAAATTTTCGATATCGAAAAAGTGGGCGTGGTTATAGTCCGATATCGTTCATTTTAAATAGCGATCTGAGACGAGTGCCCAGGAACCTACATACCAAATTTCATCAAGATACCTCAAAATTGACTCAAGTTATCGTGTTAACGGACGGACGGACGGACATGGCTCAATCAAATTTTTTTTCGATACTGATGATTTTGGTATATGGAAGTCCTATATCTATCTCGATTCCTTTATACCTGTACAACAAACCGTTATCCAATCAAAGTTAATATACTCTGTGAGCTTTGCTCAACTGATTGTAACAAAATACAAAAAACTTTAAGGAGATTTGTGAGTTTATAAAAAATGATAAAGGCAAAGGGTAAGGAGAAAAGACGCCAGAGAGAGTTGCATCAGCGGAAAATGTAACAAACTCAAATAAAATAAAACTAAATAACGAACTGCTAGAACTGCAACACTTGGCCCATTTATTGTTTTACTTGTGCTGATGATTATGGATGTGAGCTTTAAAAAGGAAAGGGGTTCGAAAGAGGAATTTTGAAACGAAAAAGTTCAAAGGTTATTGAAATGTGCAGCACAGCAAACAAAAACAGCCAGTGCAGTAGAATTGAAGAACACTTAGACATAGGACGGAAATCAAATGTTGGCGCATAACTGCAGGCGGAAAACGATGGAAAATTTCTGCTATAAATGCAACACCAACAACTTGTGCCGATTGAGGATTGCAACAGCAACGAAAATTTCACAATGAAATGTTTAAAGTTGAATTTGTTAAATTTTGTTGTAATAATGTTTATGCAAGCAAATGGGTAAAGTGAGAGGATAGCTGTTTTGCTGAAGACCTCCCTGCAAAAAATGCTAGTCTAGGATTAGCCCGGAGTGAGTCGCAAAGGAGTATGCGACTAATGCCAGTTTTGATCTCTGCGTATGCGTTGAACAGTTCCCTTTTGTTTTAGCATGTCCTATTGAGAGACTTCCCGAACGGAAACGATAGTAGCAATCCCCTTTGAACCCATATGGGAACGAATGAAAACAAATCTCTGTTCTTATCAAAAAGTGCTAGTTTTCGAATGGTTTGAGGTTATGTAAATTTTAAACGCAATAATAAAACTTGCAAAAAATTTTAGAATACATTTATGTAAAAAAATTATTAAGTCGCCAACTCTTTTCAAAAGATATGGGTCAACGATAATGGAACATATGTTCCAAGTGATTTAGGCTCAGTATAGGGCTCCGCATTTTTCTTAAATAGTTCGAATAAATCAACTTTTTTATTTAACTGTCTTCGTTGCCGCGTTTTTTATGTTTCTTGAAATGGGCTACATAGATTTCAACCTGACTAATCCCAGCTGTACCCAAAAGGGACAAGAGGGGATCAAATATGCCCCAGCGTAGACAAAATAGATCAATCGGAGACCATTCTCTTTAGAGATTACTCGCACTGTTTTTGCAGCCTGTCTCTCTTATGTCTGTGATTATGTGTGTATAGTGGTAGTTAAGGAGTGTTATTGTGGTTGTTGTAGCAGCGATAAAGATGCTTAGGATATGAGAGTTATTATCGATAGATCCCTAAAAGCCTTTCTTTTAGTTTAGGTACCCATAAATTAGGCAAACACGCACCCAACCTAATTTAAGCCTTCCTCAATTTAAACAAAATATTTTGGGAAGTGTTTTCCACATTTTAGGCAAGTGTTTTTTTTTCTGAGTGTATGATATGACCATAACTTATCACCTGCTAACAGCGAGCAACTGGACGACAGCCAATTTACTTGTCTACCTGCCATAAATATGATTTAGTCAAATGCGCAAATTATATCAGCACCTAGTAAAAATTACCAGTCTCATAACCTAGCAGTATAAATTATAATTTTCTCAAACTTATAGCTATCCCATCATCATAATATTTTTCAACAGCTCAATTTCGTTACCGCGAAACTCCCATTTTCCTTTCTTTATGAAATTTGAATCCTTTTGTTGATATTAAGAGTTGTATACGCTTAAGACCATATTTGCTACTTTTAAATCTTTTGTACTTTCACCTATTCAAGCTTCAAATTTGTTCTAATATGTATGTTTATAAATAAGGCACTTCCTATACTTTTTTTATATTTTCTGTTCTTTACGAACTTATTTCAATATGCAAATGCCAATCACGTCTTGGCTTAATGTGTGTGAGAGAGAGTGTGTAAAATCTTCTGTAGAAATTTTTCAATTTCGTTGCGAGTAATAAAATTTTTACAGAAGTAAATTGAAATACACAAACAGCACGTAAAGTATAAAGTTTTCGAAACACAAACCCTTAATATAAGCAACAACAAAACAAGTAAGAACTGTTTCGGCTGTGCCGAAGTCTTCATACCTATCATGAATGGGGCTGTACAATAATCTTATGACATTCGTAATATCCAAATAATCGGCTGTATAAGATATGAAATATATAGTGAACAGATGTACATACCTTAGCGTATTTTATGATAAATATCAAATAAATAAAACAATAAAAAACACATTTTTAAGTCAAACGGTTTTATTGAAAACAATACTTATATGAAGTAATTATAATACTAAAAGCTAGAAAATAATTAGGTAGGTCCTAGGTACTAGTCATCACACTCCTCATCAATCTAGGGCGTTGATCATACAATTAAATAAAAGCGGTGTGAGCGTGAAATTTCTAAAAATGTGAGGCGTAGCTTAACCTTATTAAGGTTCAGTTGGTCTTATATAAGATTATCAATAGAAATTTGACGCATCCAACGCTTTTGTGTAATTGTCTGATCAACGCCCTAGATTGAAGGGATGTGTGATGACTATAGTGATGGAACGATATTTCGCTATTGGTGATTGCATCGCCGTGAATGAAAAATTGCTACTAGCGATAACTATTGCTATCCAAATATATCGCACACTAACTACAAAAGAGTCACAACTTGAAAAAATTTAATGTTCAGGAGAGAAGAAAAACGGCTTATGTGAAAACGTCTGTAATGTTATATTGAAATTCAGTTTTACAAAAAAGGATACCTTCATTATAAAATGAATTTACGAAATTTTATTGTAATTATTTGTTTACGGACAAAATATATAGCAATTTTGAATTATGACTATTTCTAAAAAAAACTTACTATTCGTACATTCACAATTATTTCATCAAAAAAGGCACATTTCACCATAATACAAGCAATTTTACTCACACCTTACGTATGAAAAGACACAATTTTAATTAATACACAACAAAGTTAAAAGTTTTTTGCAACAAGATAGTCAGAATCTAAAATAATACACTTTATGTGTAAAAAAACTGTTCACTTGTTCTTAAGCACATTGACACAACTAAAAATAGTACTCTTTAGTTGATAGAGCGCAAGCGATGCAATCAACACCAAAACTGGCATAACGGTAATTTTCCAGTTAAAGAAGTAAATAATGACAACGAAATTTAAGAGGCAGTTAGAGATGTGTACTGTGAATTGGTTTATGGAAAAAACCGATTTTGAAAATTTTAAGTTGTGACTCTTTTGTAGTTAGTGTGCGATATCATTGTTTGGCGATTTTCCTTCAGCATGAAAGTCTAATACTAATAGTGATAGCGGCGATGCAATCACCGATGGTGAAATATCGTTCATCGCTACTAGCTATCCAAATATATCAGTGATTGGCATTTTGGCAGCATTTCGCCAATAGCTATATTTCTTCATGAAGCTATATTTCTTCACTCGGTTGTGTTTACTTTTAGCTAGTTTGCTCTTTCAGGCGAAGTTATTTTGAATTGATATTCTTATAAACGACGTTTTGATCTGGTTGGCTGCGAAAATTTGGTTGTATTAATTTATTAAAAATCCGTTTTAATACCGAGTGAAAGATGAGAGCAAATTATGAAGTGAAATGTGGCAATTTTATGAGCCCATAAATGAAACGCATGCAAAGCCCGGTGGTAATTGTAAAAGTCCCCGTTCATATAAATATTTCATGAAGTGTATACAAGAGATTAAATGACTGAATTTTTTTTGTTTTTAATTACAAACGACGCCAAATAGACCTGGGTCTTTATACTTTGTCTAAGATTGGTTGCCTTGAAATGTTTAATAGTAAATAAAAGAAACTCTGACTTTGGAAGTCGGATAATTATTCATTTTATTAAAAGAAATTCTTGCCCTTTTATACATAATTTCTTAACCTATACATTCATAATTATTCTAATACTTAGGAACTAAAGATATGTAGATTTGTATTAGTAGTATGCATATATGTAGATTTGTATAAACGGTATGCATACATGTAGATTTCTATCCAAAGTCAGCAGATTGCTATTCATGTAAAATGTTTGTATGTGAATTTTTGGTTAATTCACATTATTGGTTGTATGTAAATATTTTGGTGGCAAACTAACATTGACGATCGGCAGTGTATTGACCGGAGTGAGTGACTAAGCAAAATTTGTAATGTATGAACTGACAAGGGTTTCGTATTCGGCATTCCATTGATGTTGGCTTACCGCTGTGTTAGGTCAATGTAATTTATGTCGCATAATATTGTAATATGATTATGCTATTACAAAAATGTATTGGCATAGAAGTTCATGATGCGTAATGCCGCAAATGTATTGCGTAGGTGGGCATGACGCATAATGGTACAGCCTGTGTAATTCCTAAGTTAATACTTCTAGGCAGTAGCCGTTAGCAGTTTTGTAAAATTTGTGTTTTTGATGGAAAAATAAAAGAATTATAGAAATATATATCACGCATCTTAATGAAAAGAGATTAACTCAAACTTTAGGTTTTTTGGGAGGATGCAACTCAATTTTTGTCATATTATATGGTAGAATTTTCCGGCTAATTTCTAGGGTACTGAATTGGGTGGCTCATTTTCTGTCAAATAATATTTTTATAATAGTTTGAAGAATTTGTTATATTTTTCCTCTACATTTTTCATTAAAAATACTACTATAAAAACATTATGCAGCCAAATACAAATTTCAGAAAAAATTCATACGGAGCATTTCTGAATACATCGGTGTAGCATAAAAATAATAGTTTCATCTCATTGAGTGTAATACGACACTGAACATAATGTCGTCAGCCAATTAATAATATATATCATAATATTTTAGAAAATACGAATTTCACATTACATCAGTTTACAATAAAGGGTACATATTTTCTTCTTTTTATTCCAATTTTGGTTCATATATTCTCTATACTAAACTAAACAAATTTAAAAATTCATTTTTTATATCCAAGTATACAAATTGATGATTGAGATTCGCTTATTAAAAATAAATTAAAGCCATACTTATAGATGTAAAGAATAGCCGTGATTCAAAAATTGCCATATCTATTTTCACTGAAAGCTCAAAATCGCTGTATCGTCCATCACTAGATGACTAGTAGATAGGACCAACCTGATTATTTTCTAGCTTTTAGTATTATTATTACTTCATGTAAGTATTGTTTTCAATAAAACCGTTTAACTTAAAAAATTTGTTTTTAATTATTTTATTTTCACGTTTTTAGGCTTTATTTAATTGCCTATTATCTCTCATTTTATTTAGTGCTTTTAGTGACTCATTATTACAAGGACTCTTTCCTGACAATTTGTTACAATCTAAGTATTCAATACATAATCCTTACAAAGACTTTACTCAACTCTGCGCCACGTATGCTTGTCACTCCTCGAACTCCAAAATATTTTGATGTCACTTCTACCGGACTGTATGTAATATTATTCCAAATATTTCTATTCATGTATGTTTTATGTGTTCCAAATATGAACCAAATCGGACCACAAATACGATTTTTTTGAATATCTCGATTCTTGCGCCACCTAGCGGCGATTTTTTTACAGGCCGCTTTATATTCATGTATTTATTATTTGTTCCAAATATGAACCAACTCGAACCACAAATATGATTTTTTGAAATATTTCGATCCATGCGCCACCTATCGGAGTTTGTTTCTTTTTATTGCATTGCCATCGGGTTCTGAACTATATTCCAAGTTTCAAGCTTGTAGCTTATAGGGAAGCTACTAAAATTTTAATTACAAACAGCTTCTTATCTTATATACGACCGATCTCGTCCATTTTTTCAGACAACAATATATGCAATATACGATTGCATATGGTGAAGTTTGAAGCTTCAATATATAATTGAGGAAGATATGACAAAAGTCATCTTTTCTGAAAAATCGGTTGTATTGGCGGCCACCGTGGTGTGATGGTAGCGTGCTCCGCCTATCACACCGTATGCCCTGGGTTCAACTCCCGGGAAAAGCAACATCAAAATTTTAGAAATAAGGTTTTTCAATTAGAAGACAATTTTTCTAAGCGGGGTCGCCCCTCGGCAGTGTTTGGCAATCGCTCCGGTTGTATTTCTGCCATGAAAAGCTCTCAGTGAAAACTCATCTGCCTTGCAGATGCCGTTCGGAGTCGGCATAAAGCATGTAGGTCCCGTCCGGCCAATTTGTAGGGAAAATCAAGAGGAGCACGACGCATATTGGAAGAGAAGCTCGGCCTTAGATCTCTTCGGAGGTTATCGCGCCTTACATTTATTTTATTTTTATTGGGGATATATACTATAGTGGTCCGATCCGGCCGGTTACGACAAATGTCTAATCGGATACCTAAATATACCCGCTCACCAAATTTTATCAAGATATGTCAAAAATTGAGGAACTAATTTGCATACAAACGGTATACTGGTGGGTCTATCTATTTTCTTGTAAGGACTTACAATTGTGAGCTTCTTGACAAAGTTAATATACCATTTCATTTTCATGAAAGGTATAAAAATATGCATATTTTTGCATTTATATTAGAATGAATATGAGCGCATACTTTTTGTATATTATGCAGTTCACATAACCAAAGGACTGACGATTTCAATCTTGTCTTTCATTGGTTTCGTTGCTTGTCGGAAGTGGGTCAAAACAATGTCGATAAGTTTGACGGCAGACAGCAAAACTGGTTTATTTGTTGTTGTTTTATTTGGCTGTTGTTTAGTTAGCAGCAAATGCGTTTATTTATATAAGGCGTATTTCACATGGCCAAAAAGGCTTATGATATCACGCCTTAATTCTATAAGGAATATTAGTTGTAAGGTATATTCCTTATAATACCCCATATTTTTCTGTAATTTTGTCATCAGGCATATGGATTATCTGCAAGATAACACAAATGTATATGTCTATATAAAATAGGGCTTACATAAGGAAGAATATAATAACCTGATTATAAAGCTTATGGACCAAATCAAATAAGACTTACATTATGCCGTAATATAAGGTACTGCTTGCTGTATTAGGACCTTTTATATCAGGCTTACAACAGACTAAAAATCAGTCTTACATTAACAAAAAAAAAAAAAAATGTAAGGCGCGATAACCTCTGAAGAGATTTTAGGCCGAGCTTCTCTTCCAATTTGCTTCGTGCTCCTACAAATTGGCGGGACGGGACCTACTTGTTTTATGCCGACTCCGAACGGCATCTGCAAGTTTTCACTAAGAGCTTTTCATGACAGAA
This sequence comes from Eurosta solidaginis, assembly GCF_040869045.1. NCBI lineage: Eukaryota > Metazoa > Arthropoda > Insecta > Diptera > Tephritidae > Eurosta > Eurosta solidaginis. The sequence goes on from NC_090320.1 coordinate 245,431,984, forward strand.
ATACACTCGGGTTGCTTGCGAAACACTGCCGAGGGGTACCACCGCTTAGAAAAATATTCTTCTAATTGAAAATACTTGCTTCAAAAATTTTGATTCTGCTCTGCCCGGGCCGTGAACCCAAGATCTTCGATTAAAAAATCCCATTTCAAACTGTCGCTCACCTCGCGACCGCATTCGCTGTAACTTCAGAGTGCTGTGCCATATATTTTGTTTTTTTAAGAGCCGTTTGTTGTTTCTGCATCCCAGTCCCACTTTTTTGCTCAGAGTATGATTTCTACGGAGTAACTGATTTGCTGCTACTCTTATGGGTTGCTCAGAACTTTTGCTTCGACAGTGATTTGGCCGATTCTTTCGTCGAACATTTGTCGGTTCTGGCTTCATTACGAGCATATGAAAAACGTGTGTTCAACATCGTCCTCTTCTGCTTCCACGCACTTGAGATCTTCGGCTTTTTTAGCCCGTGCAAAAATTGTTTGAAGTACCCGTACCCGGAGAGCATTTGGGTAACGTAGTAATTTACCTTGCCAAAGCATTTCGTGCTCTATGCTTCAACAACTGTTCTTAGTTTCGTTATCCATCTACCTCATTGTTCATTTTCCCAACGTTCCTGCCACAACTTCAACGTTTCTTTCCTGCTCTCTTTCCTAACAGCTTTCATGCGGTCTTGATCCGTCTGCTTTTATTTTCCCATAACTCTTTTCTTTGTTGAATGAGACTGTTCCGCGTACCGCTTTCACGGCTGGTACAGATACAGTGCAATAAACGAAGGATAATATCAAAGCTGCTGTTCGCTGTACAGCTGTTAGAAGCTTACAACGATTCTTCTTACAAAGTGTGTTTGCCCACAGTTCAGAGCCGTACAATAATGTGGACAAGGTGCTGTCCATCAGCAATCCATCTTTTTTCTTTCTTAAAAATGATCTTAAAATTTGCAGAAGTGACATAGTCAAACTAATACTGGAGAAACTCGGGCTATCGGGATCCATGGGTCTCGAATGATATTTGAGCTCCTTTTCGCATATCGCAGCTCCTTTTTTTCAAGACAGCAGAATAGGTGGATCTACCACTATGTTACCTGGGTCACAGTCATTACGCTTACCCACATGTTTGTTTGTCTATTTCTTGTAATTGTATAATTAACAAGTAAGGAAGGCTAAGTTCGGGTGTAACCGAACATTACATACTCAGTTGAGAGCTATGGAGACAAAATAAGAAAAATCACCATGTAGGAAAATGAACTTAGGGTAACCCTGGAATGTGGTTGTATGACATGTGTATCAAATGGAAGATATTAAAAAGTATTTTAAGAGAGAGTAGGCCATAGTTCTATGGATGGACGCCATTTAGGGATATCGCCATAAAGGTGGACCAGGGCTGACTCTAGACTTTGTTTGTACGATATGGGTATCAAACGAAAGGTGTTACTGAGCATTTTAAGAGGGCATTAGGTCTATAGGTAGACGCCTTTTCGGGATATCTCCATAAGGTGGGCCAGGGGTGACTCTGGAATGTGCTTGTACTATATGGGTATCAAATGAAAGGTGGTAATGAGTATTTTAAAAGGGAGTAATCCTCAGTTCTATAGGTGGACGCCTTTTCGAGATATCGCCATAAAGGTGGGCCAAGGGTGACTCTAGAATGTTTGTACGATATGGGTATCAAACGAAAGGTGTTACTGAGCATTTTATGAGGGAGTGAGCATTAGGTCTATAGGTGGACGCCTTTTCGAGATATCGCCATTAGGGTGGGCCAGGGGTGACTCTAGAATGTGTTTGTACGATATGGGTATCAAATGAAAGGTGGTAATGAGTATTTTAAAAGGGAGTCATCCTTAGTTCTATAGGTGGACGCCTTTTCGAGATGTCGCTATTAGGGTGGGCCAAGGGTGACTCTAGAATGTGTTTGTACGATATGGGTATCAAATTAAAGGTATTAATGAGGGTTTTAAAAGCGAGTGGCCCTTAGATGTATATGTGAAGGCGTTTTCGCGATATCGACCAAAATGTGGACCAGGGTGATCCAGAAAATCATCTGTCGGGTACTGCTAATTTATTTATATATGCAATACCACGAACAATATTCCTGCCTAGATTCCAAGGGCTCTTGATTTCGCCCTGTAGAAGTTTTTCATTTTCTTCTACTTAATATGGTAGGTGTCACACCCATTTTACAAAGTTTTTTATAAAGTTATATTTTGCGTCAATAAACCAATCAAATTACCATGTTTCATCCCTTTTTTCCTATTTGGTATAGAATTATGGCATTTTTTTCATTTTTCGTAATTTTCGATAACGAACAAGTGGGCGTGGTTATAGTCGGATATCAGCCATTTTTTATACCAAAATAAAATGAGTTCAGATAAGTACGTGAACTAAGTTTAGTAAAGATATATCGGTTTTTGCTCAAGTTATCGTGTTAACGGCCGAGCGGAAGGACAGACGGTGGATTGTGTATAAAAACTGGGCGTGGCTTCAACCGATTTCACCCATTTTCACAGAAAACAATTATCGTCATAGATTCTATGCCCATACCAAATTTAAGAAGGATTGGTAAATTTGTGTTCGACTTATGGCATTAAAAGTATTCTAGACAAACTAAATGAAAATGGGCGGAGCCACGCCCATTTTGAAATTTTCTTTTATTTTTGTATTTTGTTGCATCATATCATTACTGGAGTTGAATGTTGACTTAATTTATGTATAAAATTTATTATGTATTAAATTTTTTGTTAAAATTTTACTTTTAAAAAATTTTTTTTAAAAAGTGGGCGTGTTCTTCATCCGATTTTGCTAATTTTTATATAGCACATATATGGTAATAGTAGTAACGTTCCTGTCAAATTTCATCATGATATCTTCAACAACTGACAAATTACAGCTTGCAAAACTTTTAAATTACCTTCTTTTAAAAGTGGGCGGTGCTACTCCCATTGTCCAAAATCTTACTAATTTTTTATTCTACGTCATAAGGTCAACCTATCTACCAAGTTTCATCGCTTTATCCGTCTTTGGCAATGAATTATCCCATTTTTTCGGTTTTTCGAAATTTTCGATATCGAAAAAGTGGGTGTGGTTATAGTCCGATATCGTCCATTTTAAATAGCGATATGAGATGAGTGCCTAGGAATATACATACCAAATGTCATCAAGATACCTTAAAATTTACTCAAATTATCGTGTTAACGGACAGACGGTCGGACGGACATGGCTCAATCAAATGTTTTTTCGATACTGATGATTTTGATATATGGAAGTCTATATCTATCTCGATTCCTTTATACCTGTACAACCAACCGTTATCCAATCAAAGTTAATATACTCTGTGAGCTCTGCTCAACTGAGTATAAAAACCAACTCAAAACTTTAAGTTTAAACAAGCACACCGATAATAAACCAAAAATAGTTTTGGCATAAGTTAATGGCAAAAAATAAGTAGACCAATTTTTCGCTTTCCCCAAGGAGCAATATGAAGTACAGCTAGTGCATATCTATAAATCTATGTACATATTTATGTTTTCATATGTATGCATATTTCGTGAGTGGTAACCGCTTGACTTGTTATTGAACGGTTTCGACTGTGCCCATAATTGCCAAGCAACGACAATAATTGCACCCCAATTCCCACCCGCATGTCGCCACAGACACAGTCCCTGTCACTATGGCCATACCGCAACGGAACAGAAATGTGCAGTTATTATTATGACCGACTGTTTATTCAGTTCATGAAACGCATTTCGCTAAACGCACTGGATCGAGAGTACCCACATACGTTGCTAATAAGCATGTCGAACTAAATATCGAATATATGTACGGCTGCTAGTCATATCAAAGTTCTCTTACATTCTTACTTACATATTTACATTTAACGTAAACATACACATTTGCAAATAAAACGTCACAATATGCAAGAAATAGTTGCAACTTCATACAAGATGCATGTCAAGTACATTGGTGCCCATGCGGGAGTTTCACTCAACGATGGTGCAATGAGCGACATATTGTGGTAGAGCATGGCTATATGCTAACATATACATATATGCAGTACATATAAACAAACTTATATAGATACAAAATTTCTAAATACCCTGTCGGAAATGCAAATGCTTAAGAGGCAATTTAAAAAGTAATATTAGCCCTGTTTTTTTATACACGCGTATACGTTTACGTTTGCGCGTAAAAAAAACGCCTATCCTCGCTTAGATAATGCTTAGGGAACCCATCTAGCGGCAGTGGTTAAATAACTAGCTACAGCCACAGGGTGTACCGAAAAGCGGAGACACAACCCATAGGATATAAAATATAGCTGAATCAGTTGCGATGAATTGTGAACACACATATGCCGTCAATCGGTGGCAAAATCCTGAGCCAGATAAATAATTTTGCATGTAAATGCAACAACAACGATTTGAGCCAGATAAATCCAGATAGAAGTCTGGTTCAATTTGTGAGCCAGACAATTTGTTAATTACTTCTTTTTAGGTTGGCAACGCGGCCTTTGATAAACCTACTTTTTTAAAAATAGATGTCACTGCTTAGCCTTTCGCCGTATGAGTTAAATGAAAAACAGCGGCGACATCTGCCTATCACATTTCACGTGTGCGAAAATTTCACGACATCTGCTTTTCAAGTCTCTCAATGATCCAGAGCATTCTCGTGAGAAGTGAACGTGAGCCGGAGCTGTAAAACTCACTGAAAGACGGCAATAGATTACATAGAATTAGTGTAGAGGGTGAAACATATACACATATTTCAGATACATCTGAGTATAATGCGTATTGAAATTTAGTAGTACACATTTTATGCGCAGCAATTTCAGAGGTTTATTTAAAGTTTGGCGTTTAGCAGTCCATATAAAGTTTAGGCGTAAACATATATAGAAGTAAAAAAAACACAGCTAAAGTTTAAGCGTATAGACGTTTACGTGTAAAAAAAACACGGCTATTGTGGCGAATATTAGCAGTTTCGATAAGCCGCTATGCTGCTATTAAATTAATACACAACAACAGCGAAGTAAGCAGCTACTCATGCATGTAAACAACAAAGCTTAAGGCCCGAACACATAAAAATAACCTATTTCACGATCTCCAAACAAACACATGCAGTCAACTGCAGCATCGTGCGCTGACAGGTGAGTTTACTGCATGTGTTTGTATGGGGATCGTCAAATAGGATATTCTTATGTGTTCGGGCTTTTAGCGCGAAGAAGAAAGAAAAAACAGGCACTCACACATGTACAGCGGTGGGCACCACTACATTTACACGGTTATAAAATTGAGAATGTGTTAGCAATCACGAACACGTAGCGAGTACGAAAGCAAAATCAATTATTTATTTAGTTTGATTTCAATTCTTCAACAGTAAGCACGTGTCACACGCACTCTTTGGTACTATGTTTTAACCGCACTTGCAACACTTCCTTACTATACGACCATCGAAATCAAACTAAAAGAGCTGTTGTTGATGTTGACGAGGTAGCCATTGTGCTCTCGCTTAAGGCGGTGACACAATGACATTTTTCATATAGATGCGTTTAACACAAGCTTATGCATTCCAATAACATCGGCACAATCAACCAAGATGTTGCGTTTGTAAATATGAAGGAACTTCAGACGTGGCAATTGAAGTTTATTACGCCTTGCCCATTCACATACAAAATTTCACGAAGCACTGTTATAAACATTCTTCCTATACAACAAACATATTTGCTAACATATTTTGTTTCGTAATCGATTGTTATATTGCAGTTTTTAATTGCGAAAAATGTTAGAAAATTTACCAGCCAGTGGGAAGAATAATTTCACTTGCAAAGTGTGCCAACACACTTATCGAAAGCAACTGTCAAATTCTCCTTCTTATGCTTTGCTTGGAACAAAATTTGGGAGATGGCTACTTTTCAATATCAGATGGCGCCAGTGTCGCTCATTCTACCGTTGTCCATAAAAATACGTGCAATCTACTCATAATGCAAAGCATCTATATGAAAAACTGCTTATGTGTCGGAGCTGTTAGCCTATACATATATGGCCACTTAGCAGGTGCTAAGCTCACGTCCACCCCTGTACATGTACACAGTGGGAGTGCATAAGAGCTCCGACGTTCTAGCACACATGTACATGTAAACAACAGCTCAAAGCGTAGAAGTTATCGCTCACACATATTCACGCGTATTACAGTAAAACATACGTAAATATGAGTACAGAAATGAGAAATAAATAAGAAACTGTTCGAGAAGGCTGTTCGCGACTAATCAAAACCCTCTTGGAAATAAGCGAACGAGGTGCCAGAGAGTATAAAAGCAGCGCAAGCTGAAGAATAATCAATCACTTTTATTTTAACACGCTATTACTAAAGTCCGCTAATAGTTTAATTGTGAAGTACTACAGTAGAAGAGTGGTGAATAAAGAACATTTTGCTATAGTGAATATCTGAATATTAAAGTCGATCACGGAACTTTCCAATTTAACCCTGAACTTATCGGAATGCAAAAAAGTTTAGTATACATAATTTACTCGTATTACATTGTTGCGAATTTAAAGAAATTCTTGACCTTATACTATTGTTCAAATCTCTGAAGCAACGAATAAATGATACTTCAGAGATTTTAACAATAGGAGAAGGTCAAAAATTTCTTTAAATTCGCAATAATGTAATACGAGTAAATTATGTATGTTAGACTTTTTTGATTCCCAATAAGTACAGGGTTTAATTGGAACTTCCGTGATCGATTTTAGGCGCAAAACTTCCGATGTATTAAATATGGTTTAAGTACCAAATACTCGTAAATTTCGATGTATAGAAATTTTATGTTCTTCAGTTAACTATAGCTCGTCCATGGGTTGAAGTTAAACCACAACAGAGCTAACTTTTGCATGAAGAAAAATTTTATATAATATTATTGGTAAAGAGGAATAAAAGTAGCGATCAGTCAAACAAACTGTCTCTGTGTAGCTAAACGGAAAGCGTACTGGGGTGGCTTTCCGTAATTCGATATCGAACAAAAACGAGTATCAAATAATCGTTTTTGCGTTCCGTAACACAAAATCTCGTCGCGTCGTATCGAACGTTCGATACAATCTGTTCGATAGCACCTTAGGTGTCGAATTGCTTTTCGTAAGCTAGAGTTTTTAATGCTTTTGCGATTATTTGAGTAATAATTTTATGATAAGGAGTCAGCAAACAAACGCTTTTCCCTATTGAAATTATTTCGATGATTCCGATATACTTTCGAAACAATTTTTGATACTCGAGAAAAATGTACTCAAATTGGAATACGTAAACCAAAACTGTGTCGTCGGGCGTTCGATATCGAATTAAAGTATCGAGCTAACGAGTGTCGACTATCGAATTATGAAAAACCACCCCTGATTATGAAGGCTTAGAAACCTCCGAAATGTATCTATGTATCTGCGCAGCTATGGTAGGTGTCTGAAAAATTTTCTATATTCTGTTCCAAAATTAAAATATAATTTTTCAATTATAGAAACATTAAAAAAAAACCAAAATTATCATTAAAATTATTTTCATAGGGCTTGTGCTCAAATTGAACCTGGAATCCAGGAACAAATAGTTTCGAACTTTTTGACTAGAGCTCTGTCGGCCTCTTATCGGAAGCAATCGATACCGACATATTAATTATTTATTATTGGTTTATTAAAAAATAAAAAAAATGGAAAAAGTGAGGCGCTAGGCAGAACTTCTCTTACAATTTGCGTCGTCCTCTTTTAAATTTTCCTACATATTTTACGCTGATTTCGAACGACATCTGCAAGGTATTTGAACGGAGAAGCCTTTCATGGCAGAAGTAAACTCGGTTTGCCAAAAACTGCCGAATAAAGTTTGCCTAGAAAAACTCTTTCCTCATTGAAAAAACTTATTACAAAATATTTGATGTTGCTTTGCCCGGGACTTGGTCCCAGGGCCACCACACTACGGTAGCCACCTATTCGGCCTATTATGGAAGCCAAACTGACGTAGAGTTTTTGGGTTGTTATCGACGGGTTACATATGTGTCTTTGGTTTTATATTAAACCCGTACCTACCGGTATCTGTTTTATAACAAACCAATGAGGTTTTGATAATTAACCGATACCAGTCGAATAACAATTTGGTAAGACCCCGATAAAAAATCGATAACTTTACCGTAATAAATCGATAACAAAATGAATCCCACTTCGGTTATTTTTTTTCTTTTCTTTTCTCTTGTTTTCTCTTCTTTTCTTTTCTTTACTTTTCTTTTCTTTTCTTTTCTTTTCTTTTCTTTTCTTTTCTTTTCTTTTCTTTTCTTTTCTTTTCTTTTCTTTTCTTTTCTTTTCTTTTCTTTTCTTTTCTTTTCTTTTCTTTTATTTTCTTTTCTTTTATTTTCTTTTCTTTTCTTTCCTTTTCTTTTCTTTTCTTTTCCTTTCTTTTCTTTTCTTTTCTTTTCTTTTCTTTTCTTTTCTTTTCTTTTCTTTTCTTTTCTTTTCTTATCTTTGTGCATGCCTCAAATGATGAACATTTCCCAGTCACTATCATATAACTAGTTAGTCAATTACAACGGTTTATTTTGTCTGTAAATTTTTGTGGTGTTCTGTTTTTCCCAACAGGATACAATACAACTTTGCCTAGAAAAGGGACATAGTACTTATTGAAAGCATATTTACATATATTCACAACAACACACATATATACATGCACATATGTTTACAGTATGGGTCCATTAATTCTGCATATGCTGCTGCAAGAATATTGATTGACATACAAAATGAATGCCACTGCCAATGCGGCAATGCTGACTCCCCCGGCATAACGATGGGCGGTTGATAAGTAGGTTGGTGAAAAGGCTGCGACCTTGGTCGCCCAAGTAGCTATTTAAAGCCGTTTTGATGCCATGTCACTCGTCTAAAAACCTACGGAATGTTACGGTCAATGTATTACAATCAGCCAGAGTTGTTGATAAAATTAAAAATATTCGGGATTGCTATCGCAGATAACCCTCTGAGGTCTTCTAGAAACGGGGTTCCAAGGAACCTTAGCCGGGCTCTAGCTAGATCCGGGCATTTACACATAAAGTGTTCTACTGTCTCCCTGGCATTTGGATCTTTGCAGCTTCTGCAGTAGTCGTTATACGGAATGGGTTGATAAGTAAGTCGACGAAACTTTTATATTCTATACACCTTTGCCGGTTAAAGTTCAGCAAGGTACAACTCATGTGCAGAAAATTACAACTAAAGTTCTGAAAGTTACGGTTCAAGTTCAGTGAAATTCAGCTCAAGTTCAGAATTTCGAAGTAAAGTTCAGAAAATCACAATTCAAGTTCAGGATTTCCATTTCAAATTTAGAATATTACAATAAAAGTTCAGAAAATTAGTTTTCAAGCTCACAAACTTATAAGTAGCGCGTTCGAAAGTTTTTGCAATTGATTTTTCCGTGCAATGTTTCCCTTTTTTATATTTCTCTGAATTTGAAATTAAAACTCTGAACTTCAACTGCAGTTTTCTGAACTTAGATTGGAAATTTTGTATTTGAATTGAACATGTAATGTAATTTTCTGAATTTGAAATGTAATATTCTAAATTTGAAATGGAAATCCTGAACTTGAATTGTGGTTTTCTGAACTTTACTTCGAAATTCTGAACTTGAACTATGATTTTCTAAACTTAAATCGGAAATTATGAACTTACACTGTAAGTTTCTGAAATTAAATTGGGATTTCTCAACTTAAATTATAACTCTCTGGATTTAAACTGCAAAAGTTACTATACATTTCTTCGTTGCTCTCCTTACGATGCATTGTAATACTCTAAACTAATGAAGAAGAGGCAAACCTATGCCACAGAATTCTACTGATGAACGTCTCATCTGTAAATTTCGTTAAATAATGGCCTAAGAAAAAAGAAATAGTTCTCGTTCTAGTTCATCACAATATCAATATTAGTCCCGCGCTGCAGCCGCAAGACATGGTAATAGTCAGTCTTAGCGAAGGGGAAATTTTTGAAAGCATTACCAACAAGACACTCACAACTAGTTTATAGAGCAAAGTTCAATCACCATCTATAGCAGAAGAAAAACGGGGCCTACTTTGGTGGACTGAGGTACCAAGGCTATGAATCATGTCTCTTACTGACCAGTGAAGTAAGCTCTGGGCCAATACGCTAAACAAGACACGACGGTTAAAAAACTAGAGTTAAAGGCTTACCTCCTAAGGCATGAAAAGCGTGGATGAGACAAATGAATCCTATAGAAATCCTATTTAATCAAGTTTTTTGTTATGTAAAGATCTTTGCTTACGGCATGAGGCAGTCTGGGAGAGGATCAGGGGGTAAGGAGGGGTGAGGAATGGAACGATTAGAAGTCAAAACCACAGCCAAACCGATGCAATAACCGAGTCCGGACTTCTTCTTTTCAAGTGGCTAATGATTTGTAATCAAGTGTTATCGACGGGATATGTACGATGAGTTATCGGTTTGTTACCAAAGTGTAATAAACTTGCAATCGATAACAAAGGTTAACGAAGAGCTTTTGATTTTTTATCGACGAGTTATCGATTCGTTAAAGAAAATGATCGATAGCTTTGTGAATATTAATCGATTCATTATCGGTTACTTTTTGATTATTAACCGAAAACTTTTATACATGTTTAAAAAATTTGGTTTAATTTGCTATCTAAAGTATCATCGGCATAATATCGATTTGTTACCAAAAATTCAGTAGTTTGTTATAGAAAAAACATCGATAAGTTATCGGGTATTTATCAAAAAGTTATCGTTTTGTTATCGATGTGTTGGCAATTTTTTATCGAAAAAATTGTCGATTAATTATCGGAAAGTTATCGAATATTTATCGTTAACTTATATGAATGTTGTCAATAATGTGTCGATTTGTTATCGTCTAGTGTCGATTTATTATTAGAAAGTTATCGATTTGTCACTGAAAAGTTATGGGTGTCTTATAAATTCGCTATCGGCGTTTTTGCAATTTGTTGTCGACTCATAAGATCCGATATAAATTAAACTGAAACCGATACATATTTTATATAAAATCGATGACACATCTGCCAAACCGTCGGTAATAAAGAGATAAGGAATCAATAACTCGGAGATGGTTTCGCTATCGATAATAGAGCAACAGTTTGTCGGTATAGATTGCTACCTATAAGAAACCTACGAAGTTCTTCTCGAAAAGTTCATATAAAATTAAGAACATTAATTTTCTAAACGTACACCCCGTACATATGCTTACAATCAAACTTTACTTATCAACTAACCCTCGCTTTGAATTTTTTCACAGTTTGACTTGCAAACCAAATTCTGCAACGCATTCATGCAAACCCAAGCAACGGCAAAAACACAAAACAATTCCTGCAGTAGCGCCAATTAAATTAAAATGTTCTACTTCAGTTTTGTTCTTTATATACGATTTTTGGTTTGAGATTTGTTAATTATCAATGAAAGCATTCCGTTTACGGCAAAGTATTAAATCAATTAAAAGTTTTGGGCTAACAAATTCAAACAAATCCACCACAACGATCGACTTAGAATGTTTTTATAAACCGCAAGCGAAACCACAAAAGACAATAAAACAAATACATATACAAAAATCGAACTCGATACCTACTTGAACTATAAAAAAATTTAAATTTTTAATACACATTTAGTATCAACATTTCATTAACTCAAAAGACGGGTCTATGGTCGTACAGAGGTAGAGACTTGCCGACAAATTCAAAGTTATTTAAATAGGGACATACATATAAATTTATATGAAATGGTATTTAAGCAGATAAAGCGTCAAAAGAAAAATTTACTAAACAAACCAGTTGTACATTTGTGGTATTTTTAAAGTGAGTTTATAAAACCAAAAATAGAAACAAGGTTAATATGATGTGGTTTGATCTTCTTCGTTTTTTGGTCGGTCGCAAAACCTGAAGGCCTTTAGCGGTTTGCTTAGTAGATGGGTTTTATTGCTCTTTGATTTGCAATCCAATTTATGTATTTAATTTAAATTTTAATGTTGTTACTTAATTGATATAAAAAGAGCTAAAATGAAAAGTGATAGAGCGGAAAGCATAAAAAGAGCGAAGTAGAAAAAGTGTGTAGCTTGACGAACAAAATGAAGGTAAATTTGGCACCTTTATTGCTTCCAAAAAAAAAAAAATCCCCAGGAAAAAGTTACATAAAAATTTAATCGTTGCAGGTGAATTTGGTTTAATTTGCCACTTTTTATACTCAGTTGAGCAGAGCTCACAGAGTATATTAAGTTTGATTCGATAACGGTTGGTTGTACAGGTATAAAGGAATCGAGATAGATATAGACTTCTATATATCAAAATCATCAGGATCGAAAAAAAATTTGATTGAGCCATCTCCGTCCGTCCGTTAACACGATAACTTGAGAAAATTTTGAGGTATCTTGATGAAATTTGGTATGTGGGTTCCTGAGCACTCATCTCAGAACGCTGTTTAAAATGAACTATATCGGACTATAACCACGCCCACTTTTTCGATATCGAAAATTTCGAAAAAACGAAAAAGTGCGATAATTCATTACCAAATACAGATAAAGCGACGACACTTGGTAAATGAGTTGAATTTATGACGTAAAATAGAAAATTAGTAAAATTTTGAACAATGGGCGTGGAACCGCCCACTTTTTTTAAAGTAAAATTTTAACAAAAAATTTAATATCTTTACAGTATATAAGTAAATTATGTCAACATTCAACTCTAGTAATGATATGGTGCAACAAAATACAAAAAATAAAGAAAATTTCAAAATGGACGTGGCTCCGCCCTTTTTCATTTAGTTTGTCTAGGATACTTTTAATGCCATAAGTCCAACAAAAATTTCCCAATCCTTTTGAAATTTGGTAGGGGCATAGATTTAATGACGTTAACTGGTTTCTGTGAAAATGGGCGAAATCGGTTGAAGCCACGCCCAGTTTTTATACACAGTCGACCGTCTGTCCTTCCGCATGGCCGTTAACACGATAACTAGCGCAAAAAACGATATATCTTAACTAAACTTAGTTCACGTACTTATCTGAACTCACTTTATCTTGGTATAAAAAATGAACGAAATTCGACTATGACCACGCCCAATTTTTCGATATCGAAAATTACGAAAAATGAAAAAATGCCATAATTCTATACCAAATATGAAAAAAGGGATCAAACATGGTAATTGGATTGGTTTATTGACGCAAAATATAACTTTAGAAAAAACTTTGTAAAATGGGTGTGCCACCTACCATATTAAGTAGAAGAAAATGAAAAAGTTCTGCAGTGCAAAATCAAAAGCCCTTGGAATCTTGGCAGGAATACTGTTCGTGGTATTACATATATAAATAAATTAACCGTACCCGACAGATGATGTTCTGGGTCACCCTGGTCCACATCTCGAAAACGCCTTCATATATAAACTTAAGGGCCACTCCCTTTTAAAACCCTTGTTAATACCCTTAATTTGATACCCATATCGTACAAACACATTCTTGAGTCACCCCTGGTCCATCTTTATGACGATATCTCGAAAAGGCGTCCACCTATAGAACTAAGGTCCACTTCCTTTTAAAATACTCATTAGCACCTTTCATTTGATACGCATATCGTACAAACACATTCTAGAGTCACCCCTGGTCCAACTTTATGGCGGTATCTCGAAAAGGCGTCCACCTAGAGGACTAAGACACACTCTTTTTTAAAATACTCATTAACACCTTTCATTTGATACCCATATCGTAAAAACACATTATAGAGTCACCCCTGGTCCACCTTTATGGCGATATCTCGAAAAGGCGTTCACCTATAGAACTAAGGCCCACTCCCTTTTAAAATACTCATTAACATCTTTCATTTGATACCCATATCGTACAAACACATTCTAGAGTCACCCCTGGTCCAACTTTATGGCGGTATCTCGAAAAGGCGTCCACCTAGAGGACTAAGACACACTGCCTTTTAAAATACTCATTAACACCTTTCATTTGATACCCATATCGTACAAACACATTATAGAGTCACCCCTGGTCCACCTTTATGGCGATATCTCGAAAAGGCGTTCGCCCATAGAACTAAGGCCCACTCCCTTTAAAATACTCATTAGCACCTTTCATTTGATACCCATATCGTACAAACACATTCTGGAGTCACCCCTGGTCCATCTCTATGGCGATATCTCGAAAAGGCGTCCACATATAGAACTAAGGCCAACTCCCTTTTAAAATACTCATTAACACCTTTCATTTGATACCCATATCGTACAAACACATTATAGAGTCACCCCTGGTCCACCTTTATGGCGATATCTCGAAAAGCCCTTCACCTATAGAACTAAGGCCCACTCCCTTTTAAAATACTCATTAACATCTTTCATTTGATACCCATATCGTACAAACACATTCTAGAGTCACCCCTGGTCCAACTTTATGGCGGTATCTCGAAAAGGCGTCCACCTAGAGGACTAAGACACACTGCCTTTTAAAATACTCATTAACACCTTTCATTTGATACCCATATCGTACAAACACATTATAGAGTCACCCCTGGTCCACCTTTATGGCGATATCTCGAAAAGGCGTTCGCCCATAGAACTAAGGCCCACTCCCTTTAAAATACTCATTAGCACCTTTCATTTGATACCCATATCGTACAAACACATCCTGGAGTCACCCCTGGTCCACCTCTATGGCGATATCTCGAAAAGGCGTCCACATATAGAACTAAGGCCCACTCCCTTTTAAAATACTCATTAGCACCTTTCATTTGATACCCATATCGTACAAACATATTATAGAGTCACCCCTGGTCCACCTTTATGGCGATATGCTTAAATGTCGTCCACCTATAGAATTATGGCCCACTCCCCTCTTTAATACCTTCCATTTGATACACATGTCATACAAACGCATTCCAGGGTTACCCTAGGTTCACTATCCTACATGGTGATTTTCGCTTTTTTGTCTCCAAAAGCTCTCAGCTGAGTATGTAATGTTCGGTTACACCCGAACTTAGCCTTCCTTACTTGTTGTTATTAAACTTTGAAGCTAACACAAACTTATGTAGTTCGAAAAAAATACTGACATGAGAACCCATGAAAAAAAGATAAGTATTTTTAATTGTCCTGTTTTGCTGGCTCGAGGTCCGTGTTTTACAATTGTTTATTTATTCAAAAAACCGATATATTTCGATTTAAAACAATGTCATCAACTAAATAATCACAAAACTTGCACCACTGTGCAACTAGCGGCCACATACCTAACCTTGACGGGACCAAAACACTGCAACAAGAAACGATTTATTTTATTTATATAATATATATTTTATATTTATATAAACGATTTACTCTTGAAATGTTACATATTATCAACGTACCGACAAACATACGACTGAACTATAAGAGTTATGTGGACCATTCCGCTCATATTTACAAACACTTGCTAAGAAAAAGGCAATACCATACTCCACGTCCCACAGAGCAAACGTTTTAAGAAAATATGTAAATATGTTAAATGTTTGATATGTATATTTGTTAATTGTGTTATTACGGTTTTATTAGCTGTATAACCTTGAAGACGATTGCCGTAGAGCAATCGAAATACATCGGTTTTTTGAAAAAAGAAACAATTGTGTTTAATTTATAAAACACGGACCTCGAGCCAGCAAAACAGGACAATTAGTTGAAGAAAAAGGTCGCCAAAAATTATAATTGTTATATATTTTTGTTTGCAAGGTTTTTAAAAAATTTAATATTGAAAAGTAATAGTACTACAAGTGGAATAACTCAGTTAAAATATGTAGTATTAAGAATCTAACATATGAATTAAAACACATTTACCTGTCCTAAAAGAAAATATAACTAGATTTGATTAAGGCTAAACACGTGAACAAATATTTAGGTATATTGCTCTTTGATCCAAAAATACATCGAACTGCACACAATTTTTATACAACTTTAGATGTACGCGGTTAGCTCCGTTGATGTTGCAGATGGGTTTTGGGGTATGGTTACTATTCAGTGGACATCTAGGAACGCTAGGCAGTATATTTAAAATAAAATTGGAATATTTTGAAAATCGACTTTTGGCCACTAAATTGATGAAATACCCCACCGTGTGACGTGAAGTGTCTTTGGAACAGCTTCAAATTCTGGAAGATAAGGAATAATGCCTGAAAATTATAACAGAAATCCCGCGGATGATGGAAGGTTTCCAGACCGGGCCAGATTGCTGCAGGAACGATAATGGCGACCTGATAACTGACGTACAGAGTGTGCCTAAATTGTGAAGGGAACATTAAATCTTCTTCGGCACACGCCGTCGCCAACGCGTAGTGGTCTGTGAATCTTTGGAAGAACTTTTCCTTCGAACACTCCGAGAGCTGGCTTTTCTGATGTTGTCATGGTCCATGCTTCCCAGACTGATGATGAGTGCGTCTATAAGTTTCAGCTCAAGCTTATCCAGTGTCTTGCGACTACTGAAGTATTGCAACGTGAACAGCCGAAGCTGGCTCAATCCACCCTAACCAAAACTTTCTATACTTAGTCTAATTGTACAGTTCATTTCAGATAAATTATTTTATTCGAATTTTGATACGAGGCATTTATTTTTTTGAGGTCCCAGAAATGTGTGTTGTGTAACCTTGGTCGGAATAGGGGCGTGACAAAGCCCATTAAAAAATATATATATCGCCCGATTTCCTCTTAAAATAAAACTTGGTAAGTGAAATGTCATTGATACAAAACTATTTTTTGCTAATATATCGCTTATTATGCTAGCCTATGGGGTCATAAAAAAAGAACTCACACTAAATAAAATATCTTAATTTAAATGGAAATTGGCGTGATTTATTATGTCTAAAGTGAAAACATGCGAAAAGAATGCGAAAAGTGAAAACACTGAAAAATCAATTGTTTTCGAAAAAAATGTGAATATTAATCTGTGTTTTTATGTCTGCACGCATTGTCGACTCATCGGCAGTTTATAGCTGAAAACAAGTAAGGAAGGCTAAGTTCGGGTGTAATGGAACATTACATACTTAGCTGAGAGCTTTGGAGACAAAAGAAGGGAAAATCACCATGTAGGAAAATGAACATAAGGTAATCCTGGAATGTGTTTGTATGACACGTGTATCAAATGGAAGGTATTAAAGAATATTTTAAAAGGGAGTGGGCCATAGTTCTATAGGTGGACGCTATTTCGGGATATCGCCATAAAGGTGGACCAGGGGTGACTCTAGAGTGCGTTTGTATGATATGAGTATCAAATGAAAGGTGTTAATGATTATTTAAAAGGGAGTGGGCCTTCGTTCTATAGGTGGGCGTTTTTTCGAGATATCGCCATAAATGTGGACCAGGGATGACTATAATGTGTTTGTACGATATGGGTATTAATGAGGGTTTTAAAAGGAAGTGGCCCTTAGTTGTATATGTGAAGGCATTTTCGAGATATCGAACAAAATGTGGACCAGGGTGACCCAGAACATTATCTGTCGGGTGCCGCTAATTTATTTATATATGCCATGCCACGAACAGTATTCCTGTCATGATTCCAAGAGCTTTTGATTTCGCCATGCAGAACTTTTTCATTTTTTCTACTTAATATGGTAGGTGTCACACCCAGTTTACAAAGTTTTTTCTAGAGTTATATTTTGCATCAATAAACCAATCCAATTACCATGTTTCATCCCTTTTTTCGTATTTGGTATAGAATTATGGTATTTTTTTCACTTTTCGTAATTTTCGATATCGAAAAAGTGGGCGTGGTCATATTCGGATTTCGGTCATTTTTTATACCAATATAAAGTGAGTTCAGATAAGTACGTGAACTCAGTTTAGTTAAGATATATAGTTTTTTGTGCAAGTTATCGTGTTAAGGGCCGAGCGGAAAGACAGACGGTAGACTGTGTATAAAAACTTAGGGTGGCTTCAACCGATTTCGCACATTTTCACAGAAAACAGTTATCGTCATACAAGCTATGCTCCTACCAAATTTCACAAGGATTGGTAAATTTTTGTTCGACTTATGGCATTAAAAGTATTCTAGACAAATTAAATGAAAAAGGGCGGAGCCACGCCCATTTTGAAGTTTTCTTTTATTTTTGTATTTTGTTGCACCATATCATTACTGGAGTTGAATGTTGACATAATTTACTTATATACTGTAAAAATATTAAATTTTTGTTAAAAATTTACTTAAAAAATTTTTTTTTAAAGATCGGGCGATTTTTCTAATTTTTAATTAGCACACATATAGGAATAGGAGTAACGTTCTTGCCAAATTTCATCATGATATCTTCAACGACTGCCAAATTACAGCTTGCAAAACTTTTAAATTACCTTCTTTTAAAAGTGGGCGGTGCCACGCTCATTGTCCAAAATTTTACTAATTTTCTATTCTGCGTCATAAGTTCAACCCACCTACCTAGTGTCATTGCTTTATCCGTCTTTGGTAATGAATTATCGCACTTTTTCGGTTTTTCTAAAGTTTCGATATCGAAAAATTGGGCGTGGTTATTGTCCCATTTCGTTCATTTTAAATAGCGATCTGAGATAAGTGCCCAGGAACCTAAATACCAAATTTCATCAAGATACCTCAAAATTTACTCAAGTTATCGTGTTTATTGGCGGACGGACAGACGCACAGACACGTACATGGCTGAAGAATTTCTTTTTTCGCCCAGATCATTTTGATATATAGAAGTGTATATCTATTTCGATTAGTTTATGCCGTTACGGATTACCGTTATGCGAACAAAGTTAATATACTCTGTGAGCTCTGCTCAGCTGAGTATAAAAAGCCAAAACATCTCCGAAAGAAAACTTATCTTCAGCAGCACATAGCAGCAACTCCAACGGTGTTGTTCGCCTCAATCATTGCCAAGCGTAAAATAAAATTTATGTGCGCCACAGAACTTTTGCAATTATTTGCGGTTTGTTGCACATCATACAGAGCAAAAACATAAAAACAAAACAAGAAAATAATGTAAAACTTGAAGCTCCATTTCACTCGCACGCATACCGAAAAAAAAGAAGAAATGAGAATTTTGGAAAAAAAAAATATTTATGGGTTTTATGTTTATTATTTATTTGCTATTAAGAATATTCATTTAAAGGTTTATATTGACGAACTGCTTGAGTTTAAGCATATATGTACGCCAGAGGCATAAAAATCAAAATAAATATTTGTAAAAGTCGAAACGAAATTGATACTATGCAATATGAACATAAAAAAGTTATCTATAAGAGTTATGAGTGACGTAAAATTGTATGAGTCATTAATAGTGATGATTCAGTCACAGGAGGTTTGCTCGGCTGACACATTTTTTGACAATTGTAGTCATTTTGCTCTCATGTCTTTGCGATTTTTCGAAAAATATTAGTAGTAGAAATAGGAAGCAATCAGTTCACAAATACCCGATGAGTGCTGAACTGCATGATTCCTTAGAACAATTTTTTTTTATTTTATGATGAATTTATTAACTATGCCATGACCTAAATTAGCGTAAAATTCTGTGTACTATAACCGCACAAAAGCTTTACTCTTCTGTCAAATTCAAGGCCGGAATATAAACTTATGATATAATAGGTCATTTTCTTTTATTTTATTTTATCACCCCATGTCGGCTGCCAGTTCGAAATCGTCCTATCCCAAACTAGTTTTCTCCCTCCCTATATCAGAATTAGGTTGAAGAACGCCTTATCTCAGAATGCTTTTCATTAACCTGCTATTGTGTCAAAATACATTAAACTTATATCTGTTTACAAACCATCTACGCCATTTTTTTTTATTAATTGCCCAAGGTTTATGCTTTTCCGCATTAATTATCTTCCCATTTCCAGAACAACTTTTTGTTAGGATTTTTAAGTTTATACACCTAACCTGGTCGAGGCTTACTTCCGTGTTTCATATTTTCTCCGTTCGAAAACTGGTTTCGAAAGGGCTTTCTGTTTGAGTTTCAAAATCGGAAGCATATATGGTATTTTGCTTAATTGTGCGAGTTACATATATGAACGTATATAAATAGAATGCCTATCGATTAAGGTTTTGACCAAGAAAAGCTAAGAGGTATTAGTACAACATGAGTACCAGACTAGAAAAGACTATAATTTACGTGATCCTAAGCGGTTCCGAGGTTATCGATCAATGTTTGAACCTCGAGAAGCTGAAAGGTATTAGTACAGTATGGGTATCAAACGAGAGAACAGTGGTCTTATTATATAACTCGATTCGAAAAAATATTAAAATCAAAACAATACATATATAAATCTTAATATATAAAAAACACGTGTCACAACATTTTTGTGCGCGATGGACTCCTAAACTACAGAACCGATTTTGAATTTGTTTTGCACGCCGTGTGTGGTTTGATCTAACTTGAGAGACAGGATAGGCTATATCGCAGTTTATAGTCGCAATATTATTTTATTGGCATTTTTTTTATTTGTTTATACGTAATAATAAAATGTTATGTATACGCAGTGGCGTTAATATTTTCAGGTGGTGTGGATATACTTCCGTGTAATTGCTTGGTGTTTAATTAAACATCCTGCTTATCAATAAAAAATATTATAGCGAATGATATCAAGTATAGCACATCACCAGGCCCGTCGAGTGGGTGGAGGGAGGGGGGGGGGGGGGTTCTAAGATACATACCACCCTCTGGGACAGGCAATAAGGGATGAAGAAGAATGAGAACAAATTGAGAGAAGAGAAAAGAGAGAAGGAGATTGAGAAAGAGATAATGAGACGAAGATGGAGATAGATGAAGCGAAAAAGACGGAGGGAGGAGTGAATAAAAGGATTAGGAAAAAGTGAAGAGGGGGGAGGGCAGAGTCAGACGGAAAAAGCTTATTAAAATGTATGCAGATAGGCCAAATTTAGGACAGGACAACGCCTGCCGGGTCTTGTAGTGTTTATTAAAATTTTTCAAAAACGGTTGTTGCAACGCCTACTTGTGTCATGCATACCTATTTTTAAACGCTTTTCATCGACTTTTGGTATCGATTTTTCGAGATCGGTTGAATAAATAGTGATGCATCTTCGATATTAAAATAAGAACACCCTTTGCCAAAAACCATAAAAATCGCATGATAACGACACCCAGTTTCTTATATACATACTAGCAGACCCGGCAGGCGTTGTTCTGCCCTAAATTAGGCCTATCTGCGTACATTTTAAAAAGATTTTTCCGTCTAACTCTGCCCTCCCCCCTCTTCACTTTTTCCTAATCCATTTATTAACTCCTCCCTCCGTCTTTTTTGCTTCATCTATCTCCATCTTCGTCTCATTCTATCTATCTCTCAGTCTATATATTTTGTTCCAGTCCCAGTCCCAGTCCCACTCCGAGTATCAGGCCCAGTCCTAGTCCTAATCCCCGTCCCAGTCCGTCTCTGGTCTACTTCCCGGAAAAAAGGATCGTAAATACTAATATATGCAAATTTATATACCAAATTTCAGGCAAATCGAATAGGACGTATGTACATAAATAGGTATGTGGGCATTATTAATTCATATCCTTATTTCGGCTTCGCATGCATATTTATAAGCTTTTTCAGGTTCATAAGAGTAAATCGAATATCACAATGAAAATTACTTAAGAGCTCTCAGCAAGAGCTTTCATTTGATATCCAGATTACCCACACATTCTAGGGGTATCCGGGTCCACGTTTTGGCCCATAGCTCGAGACCCTAGTCACCCAGCGGCATAATATATTACTCTGTAACTAAAGCACTCATCAACAGCTTTCATTTGTTATCCATATTCTATAAACACATTCTAGGGGTACCCGGGTCCACGTTTGAACAAAATCGACCGGCAAAAACAAAAAAACCGGCGACCAACAAACACACAAGCGTTTAGCTTTTCCTTTTATATATATAGGTTTTTATTTTTCACACTTCACTATAATATTAAAACGAAATGCAGATATTTGTTGCCTTTGAAATTCGGCTTAAAAATTATACATGGAACAACTAAAGACTCTCCTGTATTAAAAAAAAATGTCATAGTACCTCTAAATCGCGGGCCTCCTCAGAAACCCCTCTCCACCCCCTCTCGACGAGCCTGATGATGTGCTATACTTGATATCATTCGCTATAATATTTTTTATTGATAAGCAGGTTGTTTAATTAAACACCAAGCAATTACACGGAAGTATATTCGCACCACCTGAAAATATGAGTGCAACTGCATATACGTAACATTTTATTATTACGTATAAACCAATAAAAAAAATTGCAATAAAATAATATTGCGACTATAAACTGAGATATACCCTATCCTATATTTCAAGTTAGACCAAACTACACACGGGGTGCAAAACAAATTCAAAATCGGTTCAGTAATTTAGGAGTCCATCGCGGACAAACAATGTGACAAGCGATTTTTATATATTAAGATATGTGCCCATAAGGTATACATGGCTTTAGTAGGCATTTTTAATCACAATTTCAAGTCTATATGTGGGGATTTTCCTCTTAAATTTTAGCATTGTATCTTTATAAATAACATAGATTTATGTACCTCACACGCATTTTTGTATTTTAACATAGAAAGTGGGCGTGGTTATCCTCAGATATTTGTAGTTTTTGTTGGAACAGACCAACAATAAATGAGGAATCTGCACATCAATTCTCGCACTTTTTCCTTCAACCATATCGCCAACGAAATCAGAAATATAATTTAATAAGTAGGCAGGCCACGCCCATCTTTTAATTTTTTTTATGTTTATTGAATAAGCAGCATGTAATCAACCTACGTGCCAAGTTTGAAGATAATAGCTCAATTAGGCATTGGAATATCGAATAAATCGATTTATAGGAAATATTTGTTATATGCATTCTAGAAGACCCGGCAGACGTTGTCCTGCCCTACATTTGGCCCATTTGCATACATTTTAATAAGCTTTTTCCGTCTGACTCTGCCCCCCCCCCCCCCCTCTTCACGTTTTCCTAATCCTTTTATTCACTCCTCCCTCCGTCTTTTTCGCTTCATCAATCTCCATCTTCGTCTCATTCTATCTCTTTCTCAATCTCCTTCTCTCATTTCTCTTCTCTCAATTTCTTCTCATTCTTCAGCATCCCTTATTGCCTGTCCCATAAGGTGGTATGTATTTTATTCCAGTCCCAGTCCCAGTCCCACTCCGAGTCTCAGCCCCAGTCCTAGCCCCAATCCCAGTTCCAGACCGTTTCTGGATAATATAATACTCAGCACTACAGCACTCATCAACAGCATTCATTTGATATCCATATTCTATAAACACATTCTAGGTGTACCAGGGTACACATTTTGGCCTATATTTCGAGACCCTATTCACCCAGGGGTATGAAAATTACCCTCTAATAAAGCACTCATCAACAGCTTTCATTTGATATTCACATTCTATAAACATATTCTATAGGTACCCGGGTCCACGTTTTGGCCTGTATCTCGAGACCCTAGTCACCCAGTCACCTATCCTATATTTCAAGATAGATCAAACTACACACGGGGTGCAAAACGTATTCAAAATCGGTTCAGTAGTTTAGGAGTCTATTGGCCTCAATTATGTGACACGTGTTTTGTATATATTAAGATATATAAACCTTACTCATGGTCAGAAGAAAGAATATGTCAAATTTCATTACAATACCTAACTAAAATGAAGGCTATTGCAAAAATACATGTGAAGATGAGCGCTCGGGCGAATAGGCGGACGAATGGGCATATGGATGAATGAGCATTGTTAACCATTAATTTGTTTCGGGGCACCACCGATTTTTTCGGTTGACTTAAATCGGTGGAGGCGATCAAAAAATAGATTTAACATATTGCGAAAATCGAAAGATATTTATTTCTCCATCTTAATCTCCTGTATTGGCTTCGGTTCGACAAGTCACAAACTATACTTTCAAATATTCAACGAAGCAAACTCCCAGCCTAGTCCTTGGATTTCTACTAATCTCTACTATTTTCAAAGAATTTTATGTGTATCATAAATCGAAGAACAAAAAATGTTTGAAACATAAAAATTAAATTTATTTTCCGTAATTATTATATGAATACTTTTAAAAATAAAGGTCCCAAGTAATTATTTTCGAAGACTCAAACAAAGTAAAAATGTTTAAAAATAATTTCGTTGTTGATATTAGAGAAAAACAAGTGAGGAAAGCTAAGTTCGGGTATAACCGAACATTACATACTCAGCTCAGAGCTATGGAGACAAAATAAGGGAAAATCACCATGTAGGAAAATGAACCGAGGGAAACCCTGGAATGTGTTTGTATGGCATGTGTATCAAATGAAAGGCATTAAAGAGTATTTTAAGAGGGAGCCATAGATCTATGGGTGCACGCCATTTAGGGATATCGCCATAAAGGTGGACCTGGGCGGAATCTAGAATTTGTTTGTACGATATGGGTATCAAATGAAGGGTGTTAATGAGTATTTTAAAAGGGCGTGGACCTAGTTCAATAGGTGGACGCCTTTTCGAGATATCGCCATAAAGGTAGACCAGGGGTGACTCTAGAATTTGTTTGTACGATATGGGTATCAAACGAAAGGTGTTAATGGGTATTTTAAAAGGAAGTTTTATAGGTGGACGCCTTTTCGAGATATTGCCATAAAGGTGAACCGGGGCGGAATCTAGAATTTGTTTGTACGATATGGGTATCAAATGAAAGGTGTTAATGAGTATTTTAAAAGGACGTGAGCCTTAGTTCGATAGGGGTACGCCTTTTCGAGATATCGCCTTAAATGTGGCCAAGGGGTGACTCTAGAATTTGTTTGTACGATATGGGTATCAAATGAAAGGTGTTAATGAGTATTTGAAAAGGCCGTGGGCCTTAGTTCTATAGGTGGACGCCTTTTCGAGATATCGCCCTAAAGGTGGACCAGGGGTTACTCTAGAATTTGTTTGTACGATATGGGTATCAAATGAAAGGTGTTAATGGGTATTTTAAAAGGAAGTGGGGCTTAGTTCTATAAGTGGACGCCTTTTCGAGATATCGCCATAAAGGTGGACCAGGGGTTACTATAATGTGTTTGTACAATATGGGTATCAAATTAAAGGTGTTAATGAGGGTTTTAAAAGGGAGTGGTGGTAGTTGTAAATGTGAAGGCGTTTTCGAGATATTGACCAAAATGTGGACCAGGGTGACCCATAACATCATCTGTCGGGTACCGATAATTTATTTATATATGTAATACCACGAACAGTATTCCTGCCAAGATTCCAAAGGCTTTTGATTTCGCCCTGCAGAACTTTTTCATTTTCTTCTATTTAATATGGTAGGTGTCACACGCATTTTGCAAAGTTTTTTTCTAAAGTTATATTTTGCGCTAATAAACCAATTTAATTACCATGTTTCATCCCTTACACCAATACAAAGTGAGTTCATATAAATATGAGAACTGAGTTTAGTTAAGATATATCGATTTTTGCTCAAGTTATCGTGTTAACAGCCAAGCGGAAGGACAGACGGAAGACTGTGTAAAAAAACTGGGCATAAATAAAAAAAATAAATGTAAGGCGCGATAACCTCCGAAGAGATCTAAGGCCGAGCTTCTCTTCCAATTTGCGTCCTGCTCCTCTTGATTTTCCCTACAAATTGGCCGGACGGGACCTACATGTTTTATGCCGACTCCGAACGGCATCTGCAAGGCAGATGAGTTTTCACTGAGAGCTTTTCATGGCAGAAATACACCCGGAGTGCTTGCCAAACACTGCCGAGGGGCGACCCCGCTTAGAAAAATTTTCTTCTAATTGAAAAATCTTATTTCTAAAATTTGTGATGTTGCTTTGCCCGGGAGTTGAACCCAGGGCATACGGTGTGATAGGCGGAGCACGCTACCCATCACACCACGAAGGCCGCATGCCTTCAACCGATTTCGCCCTTTTTCACAGAAAACAGTTATCGTCCTAGAATCTAAGCCCCTACCAAGTTTCACAATGATTGGTAAATATTTGTTCGACTTATGGCATTAAATGTATCCTAGACAAATCAAATGAAAAAGGGCTGCGCCACGCCCATTTTGAAATTTTCTTTTGTTTTTGTATTTTGTTGCACCATATCATTACTGGAGTTGAATGTTGACATAATTAACTTATATACTGTAAAGATATTGAATTTTTTGTTAAAATTTGACTTAAAAAAATTTTTTTTTAAAGTGGGCGTGGTCGTTCTCCGATTTTGCTAATTTTTATTAAGCATACATACAGTAATAGGAGTAACGTTCCTGCCAAATTTCATCTTGATATCTTCAACGACTGCCAAAATACAGCTTGCAAAACTTTTAAATTACCTTCTTTTAAAAGTGGGCGGCGCCACGCCCATTGTCCAAAATTTTACTTATTTTCAATTTTGCGTTATAAGTTCAACCCCTACCAAGTTTCATTGCTTAATCTGTATTTGGTAATGAATTGTCGCACTTTTTCAATTTTACGAAATTTTCGATATCGAAAAAGTGGGCGTGGTTATAGTTCGATATCGTTCATTTTAAATAGCAATCTGAGACGAGTGCCCAGGAGCCTACATACAAAATTTCGTCAAGATACCTCAAAATTTACTCAAGTTATCGTGTTAACGGACGGACATGGCTCAATCAAATTTTTTTTCGATATTGATGATTTTGATATATGGAAGGCTATATCTATCTCGACTCCTTTATACTTGTACAACCAACCGTTATCCAATCAAAGTTAATATACTCTATGAGCTCTGCTCAGCTGAGTATAATTACAAAGTTTACAGACGGCTATAGTTACTAGGACACGTTTCTGATTTTCACTTCTTCATCAGCTAGTTTCTCGAGAGCTGAGTATTGAACTCGAAATCTTCAACATTCATACTTTATGCTGGTCTAAATGCAGATGTCTTTATCCACTCAGCCATATGGATGCCCCTTTTCATGCTTTTCAATTGGTCTCTAAGTGTTGCCTTTTTCTTACTATTACGTTTATACATCATTAGGTACATGCTAATTCGATATTCGATATGTTTTTATACTCAGTTGAGCAGAGCTCACAGAGTTTATTAACTTTGATTGGATAACGGTTGGTTGTACAAGTATAAAGGAGTCGAGATAGATATAGCCATCCATATATCAAAATCATCAATATCGAAAAAAAATTTGATTGAGCCATGTCCGTCCGTTAACACGATAACTTGAGTAAATTTTGAGGTATCTTGACGAAATTTGGTGTGTAGGTTCCTGGGCACTCGTCTTAGATCGCTATTTAAAATGAACGATATCGGAATATAACCACGCCCACTTTTTCGATATCGAAAATTTCGTAAAATTGAAAAAGTGCGACAATTCATTACCAAATACAGATTAAGCAATGAAACTTGGTAGGGGTTGAACTTATAACGCAAAATTGAAAATAAGTAAAATTTTGGACAATGGGCGTGGCGCCGCCCACTTTTAAAAGAAGGTAATTTAGCAGTTTTGCAAGCTGTAATTTGGCAGTCGTTGAAGATATCAGGATGAAATTTGGCAGGAACGTTACTTGTATTACTATATGTATGCTTAATAAAAATTAGCAAAATCGGAGAACGACCACGCCCACTTAAAAAAAAAATTTTTTTATAGTGAAATTTTTACAAAAAATTTTATATCTTTACAGTATATAAGTTAATTATGTCAACATTCAACTCCAGTAATGATATGGTGCAACAAAATACAAAAACAAAAGAAAATTTCAAAATGGGCGTGGCGCAGCCCTTTTTCATTTGATTTGTCTAGGATACATTTAATTCCATAAGTCGAACAAATATTTACCAATCATTGTGAAACTTGGTAGGGGCTTAGATTCTAGGACGATAACTGTTTTCTGTGAAAAAGGGCGAAATCGGTTGAAGCCACGCCCAGTTTTTATACACAGTAGGTCGTCTGTCCTTCCGCTCGGCCGTTAACACGATAACATGAGCAAAAATCGATATATCTTTACTAAACTCAGTTCACATAATTATCTGAACATACTTTGTATTCGTATAAAAAATGGCGGGAATCCGACTATGACCACGCCCACTTTTTCGATTTAGAAAAATACGAAAAATGAAAAAATGCCATAATTCTGTACCAAATACGAAAAAAGGGACGAAACAAGGTAATTGCATTGGTTTATTGACGCAAAATATAACTTTAGAAAAAACCTTGTAAAATGGGTGTGACACCTACCATATTAAGTAGAAGAAAATGAAAAAGTCCTGCAGGGCGAAATCAAAAGCCCTTGGAATCATGGCAGGAATACTGTTCGTGGTATTACATATATAAATAAATTAGCGGTACCCGACATATGATGTTCTGGGTCACCCTGGTCCACATTTTAGTCAATATCTCGAAAACGCTTTCACATATACAACTAAGGCCCACTCCCTTTTAAAACACTCATTAACACCTTTCATTTGATACCCATATCGTACAAACAACACATTCCAGGGTTACCCTAGGTTCATTTTCCTACATGGTGATTTTCCCTTATTTTGTCTCCATAGCTCTCAACTAAGTATGTAATGTTCGGTTACACCCGCACTTAGCCTTCCTTACTTGTTAACCCTAATTGTGTAGAATACGTATAGGCACGCTATCAAGAGCTTAGTACCATTGGAATTAGAAATTTGGCAGCCTCGCACTTTCGTCCACACCTTTCCTGTTTGATTTATCATTACAAATCCTGTCTCCTTTTAGTTTCTCCTAAACGGATCGGGACGTTTATCGCCGATTCAGCGAATGTTGCACCCTCCTTTACCGAATTATCGGACTTGACCCGACTTGCTTAAGCCTAATGTTAGACGAGAATTTAATATCTATTTCACCGCTGGGACAGTTATTGGACTAAAGTGCATCCAATGAAGAAGGATACTAGGACTGCCAATGTTATTTTAAATCCGAAAATACTTTTATTTCTTTAATATTAAAAACATATAAAAGATCATACTCACAAAAAAGTTGCACGCGCAGTTGTTATTTTTCAATTTATGTATTTTGTTTTTTTTTTTCATTTCGTATTACTTTATTTCATACTCACTCTAAACCACAGCTCTACGTGCATATCCTTGGCAAAGTTAAGCCTTGAGCACAAAACAAAGCAAAGCATCAAGCATAAAATGTGCAACTGAATGTGATAACAATATAAGACCTACTTTCGGTTCCTTAAGCAAGAAACGAACTTAGTAAATAGAAATATGTTTTTTGACGTTCAAAACGCGATGGGTCCCTGCAGAAGTGGGGGCAAACGACATTTATATGCCAGCGTGTGCTGCCTGCCACCAGCGATGTGACAAGGTTTAAGCCGTTTGATGGTTGTAAAAAATTATGTCAAGAACATAACGTTGCTTGGTGGAGTCCAAAATAACGATAGAAATTATTAAGCGGAAATTTGCTGCTGTTTTCATTTGCACTCTAAATTCCTTTTTTGAAAGGTAGCGTTTTTTATTTACATTTAATTTTCTTATTTCAAATTTATATTTTTGCGAAACATTTATGAGTCCAGTTTGAGGTTAGAATTCTGAATATACATACATATATGAAGGTGTTCACTGAATTAAAAAGCTGGTTACATAGACTGAATTACAGATCAATTCAAGCGAAATATCTTTAAATGTTTGCCCATCGCAGAGTTGCTCAATTACAACTTCATAGAAATTGTTGATTCTGAATTGACAGCTTCAACTGTCGAATCAATATAAAAAAAAGGGTTCATCATAGAAAAGCCAAAGCTCTATTAACTGAACAATTATTACTCTCACCCTAGGTTAGGTAAAGTGGTAGCTGCCCTTGTAGCGGAGCTCACTTGGACAACATGAAGGTCCGTTGTGATACCACATAAAGTAACGGTGACGTAGCTATAGCTACTTAGAGAATCGTTGGACAGCAACTATATAGTTTCTAATCAGACTGGTCTTAACTTTGGATAAGCCCTCCGGAGATACAAGTGAGTCCCGAACCAAAATACTTTCGCCTAGTTCTGGTAAAAGCTGTGCCATCAAGCATAAATTGACTCGATGATTCCACCTCAACATCCTCCATACAGCTGAAGCAGGATTGGGCTTACAGTATACTCAGACGTACTGCATGAATTGCCATTAGGCAGTGCACTGTCAAAACCCCAATAACCAATAATAGATGAGTCTAAGCAAACCCAATCATTCAGGCAGACCTCCTACCACTCACTTCTGGCCAGAAGGATCTTGCTCTCTGCAAGAGGTTGTGGCAGTCCAACGCTTGCTGAGCTGACTCGAGGACCATTTATGCAGGAGCAGACCACAATAGTCCGTCCTGTCAGAGATAAAGTCGAACCTGGTAAGAAGGCTGGATTGCCCGAATCAGAGAACCCATGGACCATATCACGAAGCCTGACTTACGAGCGGGATTTCTACTGGAGGTATATTCAGCATGACATTTAATGCCAAAGAAGGTGTTGTTTTAAGAGCGCCGCTGATACAAAACAGCGCCGTCCGTTGTACGGGCACTAATATTCTGGTGATGCTTGTGATTCCCTGATTCACTACCATTTCATAAATCCAGTGTACTACTCTTG
The DNA here is from genome assembly GCF_040869045.1 of Eurosta solidaginis. Taxonomy (NCBI): domain Eukaryota; kingdom Metazoa; phylum Arthropoda; class Insecta; order Diptera; family Tephritidae; genus Eurosta; species Eurosta solidaginis. The sequence continues at coordinate 245,462,477 of NC_090320.1, forward strand.
CTGACATGACAGAGATTTCTACTGCACTATGGTCATAACAATAAAATTGTGAGCGTGGTGAACGTGAGTTTCTTTTTGAAATCAGCTGATGGATATGCATTATTAACAATTGTTCTCTGTTTTATTGACCATCGAAATCGATTCTTTTAGCAGAGGATCAGTTAGGTTAGTTAGTTATTGAGCCCTGAAAATTTTACAGAATGTTGTTAGCTTGAGACCAATACTTGTTTTTCTACGGAAATCACCAACACATATTTGTTCTCTTGACGGCTTGTGGATTTTATCAACGTCATTTCATTTCATCTACGCCAGTGTCAAATCTGTAGCTGTAAAATTAGGAGGGAGATTGTTGAATTTCTCTTATCTGAGTGAAATATGCTAGTGGTTCGATCTCAGCGATTGCGTTAAATGTTTAATGGGACGCAAAAATACGTTCGCGTACCGAATTTCAGTGAGATATCTTACAAATTGTGGACCTAACCTACATAAAATAAGACACATAGTAGACCAGAGAGACGGAGCTTTCTAGAACGACCCAGTTCGTCATTGTGACCATTTCGGTACTTAATATTGGCGCTAAATCTTCTTCTCTTGGTTACAAAAAACATCGAACCAAAGCTATAAAACAAGGAACATTATCAAACCAGCTTAGAGACTGAAAAAATAATAGATATGTGAAATTTACATGCATTTCATCTAAACCTCTATAAGCATTCCTACAACACATACAAATTTCATATTTCCAAAGAAAAATATCCTGTTTTTCATATTTTGACAACTGCTGTAGTTTTGCTCCCTTATTCGAATCTTCCGCTTGTGTACGTCCTCATATTTTGTATGCATTCTGCGTATCGACTTGTACTTGACTGAGGTAAACGGTTGTCTAGATGTTTTCATAACGCATGCATCTTTCGCAATTCTGTTTGTTATCTTGATTTTCCAACACAGTGTTGCACAATGTTGAAGTATCTTACAGTACAGCTGTGTGTATTAGTATTGTCTCGTAAGCAATGTTTGAGGACGAAATGAAAAATATCGCGCGCGCGCTCATCTAAGCACTAAAAAAGCATAATAACGTTACCCGAGACATAGAGCTTAAAATAGCCCTCCGTAACCTTAAGCCAAGAAAGGCCCATGTGCCTAATGGAATGCTCTATGAATATTTGCTTTATATTTAGACGGACTTCCCGAGAGACCGCTATCTAATGTGTAAGGGAGTCAGTGTAACAGAAAAGTTAACAAAGAGGACATAGCAGAAATGGCTTCAGTATCAGGCCTCCCCTAGATCACTCACGACAATCTTCTTGGCTTGGTCATGTCAAAAAACACGTTACCTATTGCTTTCGCAAACGCAGTGGCTGATGTAGCTCTAAACCATGAGCGAGCTGGTACCATTTAAATTATACCAGTTTATGCGTAGTACAAATAAATGGATTACTTATAATGACATACAACATGTGGAAGAGTCTCATTCAAACTATCTTTTATAAGACGGTTGAAGAGCAATACATAGAAAAACGCAGCTCAACGTAGTAATTGGGGCTAAGTCTAGATAGCTAGTTCGCTTTCCTGGGCTAATGAAAAAAAAAAAAATGGTTTACAGCCCCTAATATGGAAGTTTTAAGCATCAGCCCCGGATCCTAAATGTTTGAATTGGACAGAAATTTAGGTGGTTGCGATGAAATACTCCACCGCTATCACCATTTACTTAATTGGGGCTTCACCGTTTAAACGTTTACGTCCGTCCAACAAGGGGTTCCAGTTGCTACTTCGCTCTGCTAACTGATACCAAGGGAATTTTCGACTTGGTCCTTCCAGCGGAGTGGGGGCCACCCTCTTCCTCTGCCACCATAGCTGGGTTCTGATAAAAATACTTTCTAATCCGGAGCGGAATCTCTCATTCGCATAACATGGCTTAGCCAGCGTGGCCCTGCATTTTAATTCGCTTGACAATATTGATGTTTATTGGCAAGAGGGATTTTTCGCAGGATTTACGAGTTGTTGTTGTTATTTGTATTAATGCTGCTTCCCAAATAAACGAAATCTCTTACTATTTCCAAATTGTGGCTGCCTTCCTGTTTGCTCGATCATAGCAGGTACTTCGTTTTGCCCTCTTTTACAATGAAACCCATTTTTACCGCTTCTTTTTCCAGTTCGGAGTAAGCAGAACTTACGCCGCGAGTGTTCAGGCCGATGATATCAATGCCATCATCATATGCCAGTAACTGCACGATTTTATAAAAGATTGTTCCAGAGCGGTTAAGTTCTGCGGCTAGTATAATTTTATCCAGCATCAAATTTAAGAAATCGCACGATAAGGGGTCACCATGTCTGAAACTTCGTTTAATTTCGAACGGCGCGGGGAGGTCCTAACCAATTCTCACTGAGCTGATGGTGTTGCTCAACGTCACTTTGTACTGCCGTATAAGTTTTGCGGGGAAACCAAATTCAGACATAGCGGCTTATAGGCAGATCCTTTTCGTGCTGTCGAAGGCGGCTTTAAAATCGACGAAGAGGTGATGTGTGTCGATTCTTTTATCGCGGTTTTTTTTCTATCTTCATTAAAATTTGTTTAGTTTATCGCGTGGTTTCCGCAGAAGCTATTCTGGTTGTAGCATCCCTGATAGTATTTCAGTGAAGTTTTTTTTTTTGCGGGAAGTGGACCAAGAACCGACTAATTTCAATACTCTTTATTTCTAGTGCGATTTTCTTGAAATTTGGTACAGTTTTTTTTACTGCTTGTTACTTGAGTAAGAAGCGATAACTGATTCACTGCTTGCTTAACTGAATCTTATGGCGTTGTTTTTTTTTTTTTTTTTTTTTAAAGTAATGGCGCCCTGCCATCCAGCCATTTTTCAGAGCGCCAGGTTATTTAGCTAAAAAGTTAGAATTTAAGAGTGCAATATGAAGGCAATATTTTTTCCAGAAAGGAAAAAGCCATCAATCGCCGCGCTCGCATGGGCACGTAAATAGTTTTCCGTTTCTCCAAGAAGGACACCACAAAGACACCTCTGATTGAGTTAAAAAAATTCACCTTCTGTGCTCACACTTCCTTACACGAGCCCTGTGCATCACTGTGCAACAAAATAAAATATAAATATAAATATAAAAAATAAGATCTGTAAGCATTTGGATTTAGCAAATAATGCAATCTAATATAAATCATTGGCATGTATGCAAAATATAAATTTACCCGTGTGTGGGGGCATATAACAACTTCACTGTAAGAAGTAAAAAAAAATGTTCATCAATTTATCCATTTATGCAAATGTGTATCCGTTTTTACACAAGCAGACATACATATATTTCTCAAAATATTTTCACTGAAATTGCAATTTTCCATCGAATACATACATACATATTGACTTCGTAAGTGAATTTGTAGTGCTTGTTCCACTGATTGAATTTACTTTTTCCATCTCTTTATTTGTTGCGCTTAAACTCGAATTATTGTACAATATTACAATTTTACGAAAAGATATTTGCTGAGAAATCGATTTTGATAAAATTTGTTAAATTTGAAAATTTATGTATACAAAATAAAGATTTTTATTAGAAATAGTTAGATATATATTTATTCTTTCTGTACATACTTAATTGAGCAGAGGAATCAACAATTTTTCTGTGCTTAGGGTTGTAATAATAATTTTGTCCTTTATTTTGATTCAATGACATACCTGAAAAGAAAATAATATAAATTTATAAAATATGATTAGTTTTAATATAAACAAAAATAATCTGGTTGTTTTTTAAATTTGTAATGATAGCTACTGATTTCACACGTGGCTCTCCCTCCTATTCATTGAGACCATAGTTCGAGCTCACGAAGTAGTCGGGCATTAGTTATTGGTCATCTTCGGGATTTGTACATATTGTAACGAATTTACGGAAATTCCTCTTATTTGCAACCTTCTGCTAACGTTCGAATCACTAAACTGTTGAGTAAATAACTCCACTATTCAATAATGTAAAATGGTCTTTATTAAAGTAATTGAGAATAACACTACTATTGCTCGCCAGATAGCGTCTTAAATCGAACTGATTATCGAGTATCTACTGTTGCTGCCTTTTATAATCTGTGATTTCTCGTTCGCATACTTCTAGGCGCTTCCAGAATTTACTTAGTTACTGCACGTGTATAGCTTCTCATATGCACGTGTATTTGTGAGCGACACTTCCACAATTATAATTGCCTACTTTTGGGAGCATCTCAGATAAGATGTGTTTGTGCGTCTCTTCTCCGCTGCGTGTACGTACATAATGATTGATTTATTGATGTGCATACAAGTCACTGCTTAGCATCGGCTTAGAGATGATAGCATCCCTTAGTGTTGCTAATATTCATCACAATATTCTTTGGACCCTTATGGGATCAGTTAGGTGTCTTTGTTGAAGTGTTATCGGTATCTGTTTGTATACAAACCAATCAGCTACTTATAAATACATAACGGTGTTATCGTTAATAAAACGATTACATTCCGATAACAAAGCCATACGTTTTGGATTAGAAACCCATGATAATTCAAATTACAGACCGACAACTCATCGCTAATAAACTGATAACACTTCCATGACAAAGAAATAAATTGTCGATAACACACCGAAAATATTTCGATGACAAACCGAAAACGAATCGATAACTTATCACTAACAAAACGAAAACTCATCGATAACGCGTCTGCTTAACCCATGGAATACATTCACATTCATATTATTCATATATTTATTAAGTCAATGGCTAAAGACTTTACTGAATAGATTTACAATATTTCCATAAATTAACATAAAATTAATTAACAATGAGTTCAAGGTATAGTTTTCGATAAGAAATTGATAAATTATAAAAAACGCATTCATTAAAAACCGATAACTCATGCAATTTATAACACTTTAATAACAAATCAATATTCGGCATACGGCATACTACTTCCAAATATTACACCTACATTTACAAAACTGTTTACACCTCAAAAGAAACTTGGCAGAATAATGTGAGCGCAAGGATCTTCAGTTGCTGGCTTACAGAAGCTTTAATCGAAACTTTTAACAGAAGCTACGGCTGATGGCGAATGGTTCAAAGATCGGCGCAATGGCCTGTTGCAATGATGATGGCGGCCTGGTAGTTCACATACAGAACATGTTTAAGCGAAAGAGGGTACATTTGCTAAATAGCAAAAGAGATGTTAAACCCGCTACTCCAATCTCTGATCATTGAATTTATGTTCTACCAACCAACTACAAAGTCACCCCACTTACGGGGAATAGTTATGCGTGCGGTGAGGCATGTTCACGGTGAAATGCGACATGAAATATGAAATATAAAAATACAGAGACCGTAGGTTCGAGAGGTTAAAGAAATCACTCCCGAGACTATCGAGGAAGTACTATAAGCGGAGCGGAATCACTGCCCCAAATTCTTTAATCTGCTCAATTCTAAAGCCAACGATCCCACAACACGTCACAATGACTGTGCTATTTGCTTGCTCAGTATCTGAAATTGGGTTGTGGCAAGGGTATTATGTGAAAGACTGACCTTCAACGTCGATGATCTCATGAGTTTCAATGGATATCATGAAATTTGACCTGGTGGTAATACAGCGTGATGTTCGCTTCAGATTTAGAAGGGGATGGGCATGCAGTGTCTGCAGAATGTGGGAACTGCCGATGAAGAGGTGAAGAGAGTATACGTAGAGTAAAACAACTTATAAGATATTGTTAAGGTGGGAAGCGGCAGGATAGACAGGAATCTAGTTCCAATGGGAAGGTTACGTACAAGCAGACCCGGAATATTTTGCACTGAACTTCAGATTAATCAGGGTCCGGCCTTTATTAAAGAAGAATTTGCTCCTCTCAATGTATTTCTGTACTTGAGTAACCGGTGTGGAACGGAAGGTTGTGCATGTGGGGGTCTTAAGAGATGGTTAAGATACTGTACCCTGGAATCCGTCCTGCACATTTGGAAAGGCCTTTTGGGAGCTTTGTGGTGGATGTGGTTGATTTTCAAATGCGCAAAAGCTTTTGATCCGAATATGTAGTTGCATTACAACCGGATTTCTTGATCCATTAAATAGAAGAGATTTTCGATAGGCCTCCCCACTGACCAAAGTGATGATGTATACCTTTACACTACCAATTGAAACCAAGGTGTTCGAGCTTAGCGCGCTGGTCAAAAGTTTATTTCGCACGTGCGCGCCAAAATGTTAGACTGGTAATTAGACTAACGCCACCTCCAAACCTGAAGAAGGCCCACTATAAAAATACCGAAAAGCATCAGCTCTTCGTTAGGAATGGCAGCAACAAGTTGAATAGGAAAAGAAAGTAAAAAATTTTGTTTTGCTGCGATTTGCATTAAAAAAGTACAATTTACTTACATAATTAATTTTCCCACAGGTGATGTAAAACTTAATTAGCTACATTTAAATAATAAATATTTGTAATTTTATACAAATGATGGGCGCATATCTTGAAATCTGCAAGAAATTATAAAAATATCTTGGCTGGTGGCGAGGCGTTGCGGAATAATATAATCGCTGCCTTAATCAACTGCATTTACTGCTATGAAACCGTAATTAAACGGTTTTACGTTCACACCAAAAAAGTATTCAACTAGGTAAATAAGTATGTAGATAGAGATACTCATAATTTCTCTCATGCACTAAATGCCAAGCGATGCCATGGGTGCTGCAGCTGTTGCTGTCATGCATTGGTGTTGTTGCAACAATGCAATGGTCAATTTATGCTCGCATGAGAGACCTAATGGCAGCCAAGCATAATTGCCATACATGCGCGCAGCAGTGACCGTGACAAAACGGCAATAAAGTAAGAGAAGAAACAAATAAAATTTAAGATAGGCAGCAGTGTTCGGATTTCTGCCACCAAATGAAGGAAATGAATGGAAAGGAAAGGCAAGAAAAGGAGGAGAAGGGACAGGTAACTAGAGAATATGAAAGGAACATAATAGGGTAGTAAGAAGAGAAAATAGGGGAGAGCAAAGGAAAGATGAGTAACCAAAACCGAAACCAAATGGCGGGCTATCGATTTGTAACCGTTATCATAGGTTAACGGTTTGTTATCGATAACAACTGTTACGATGAGTTACCGATATGTTATCAAGGCATTATAAGCTTGTCATCCATTTTTTATCGAAAAGTTATAGGTCTTTTATTAACTTTTTATCGATTACAATAACGCTTCGGTAGCATACCGAAATTTTCTGATACCAAGTCAATGTTTTTCGATAAGAAATCGATAAATTTTCTATAATGGGCCCATACATTTTCAAAAAAACAAATCGAAAACAAATCCATAATTTTTGTATTATACCGATAGCTGTTGGGTTACAGTTGTCGATATCTTTTTGCTAATATACCAATCGCTTATCGAAACAGTTGTTGTCGATAATAATCTGATAACACGTCGATGACAAAATAATAACATACAGATAATAATTCGATTGTAATAACGGTGTGATAACTTTTCGTATACAGAAATACAATTTTCCGCACCCTGACAAAATCAATCCAAAAGAGTTCCGAAATAGTCGCAAATATAACACCGAAATTATCTCGATATTGCTTCGTAATTAGCCAAAGATGAACTCATTATTATCTTAAAATACTAACGTAATAAACTCAAACTAGTCCCAGAATAATCCCGAAAAAGTCACATAACTAATTTCGAAATGATCTGAATACAGTCCTGAAATAAACCAAACATTGCAACAAAAAATCCACGAAATTACCAAAAAGTTTAGAAAATATCCCAAAACAGTCCCGGAAATAGTCCCTACCACACTCTAAAAATATACGCTAGAGTTTTGTTTGCAGTCCTCGACATAGGTAAAGAAATTAATGAGTCGAATAAACCCATTTCTTATCCTGACATCTTCTGCAAAGGAAGCTAGTTCATATGCGCCACCGCCAGAACATTGTTGCAATAGTGCAATGACCTGTTATGACAACCAAAAGTACTCTCACTTTGAGACCTTGCAATTATTTTCTCAGAAGTTAACCCAGCGGCGAGCATAAAGAGCTGTTGTCGGAACATTTCCTGGTCAATTCATTCCCAACAATAGCGTGATTCAACAAAGGGAGACGATTGATTTATGATCACCAGCGAGTCTCGACACCTCCGCACGATGTCTGACTTTATCACTTGAGGTCCTAGTGCCTTTAAGGTGGCCTCGCTGTTCACAAAGATCATTAAATTGTTGTGTGGAACTGTAATATTCTTGAGCAGTATGGATGCTCCATCCAAGGCAAAGACCTCCGCCTGGTAAACGCTGCATTTATCAGTAAGTCGGTCGGGGTAATTTAAAAAACCCTTTGAAAATATGCCACGCTAAACGATACAATAGAAAAACATTTGAAAATAAAAATTATTCTCTGAAAAAATTAAAAAAAATATATAAATTCGTCTGAGAAACAAAGTGTGTTGGTGTGTCAACCATCCGTCCAAACATGCGTCCAGCGAGAGCTTTCCACCACATTAGATGTTGAATTATATGAAATGGTGAACAATGTCAGAGAGTGTTCCTGTTGAGTTTTCTTTTTCCGGAACTGGATCCGAGACGGATCAATTTAAAAAAATCATATTAAGGATGCGACTGCATACATTGATAGCTTCCTGCATAGATTATGAGGTTCTTAGGACACTATTTTTCCGGGAAGTGGATTAGGGGTCCCACCTATGCGAAAGTATCTAATTTAAAGCGCAATTTTTTTCAATTTGCCCACGGTGATATATTCCATACTTATTTTTAGGAAGCGGATTGCTAGGAATTTGTATAGGAAACAGAAGCCGAGAAAAGGAAAACCGAGGAAAGTGAGATGGGGATAGAGGGAGCGGGGTAGGGAAAGAACAAGAGAAAGATATAGAGTTAGAAGAAGATAGAGAGATAGATATAAAGTAAGAGTTTGGTTGGTTCAGAGAGAAAAAGGAAGAGATGACGACAAAGAAGGATAGGAAGGGAGAGAAAAGGACGGAGATGGAAAAGGAGATGCAGCTAGAGAGAAAAGGAGAATAAGAACCAAAAGGAAGGGGAAAAGGGAGAGGGAGGAAGAGATGAAAACTACTTAAAAGTCATGCATATAGACCAAAGTTAAGACAGAACACCGTCTGCCGGGTCTGATAGCCTAGCATAAAAGAACTATACTGTTTTGTGTGTCGGTCCAAAGAAAGACTACTGCCACGTTTTAACCAATGAAACGTGTTTCTAATTTTCATAGGCTCTTATCGATCTCGGCTGCGTTGGCAAGCACTCCAAGTGATTTCTGCCATGAAAAGGTTCTTAGTGATAATTGCTCAGCCTTGCAGATGCCATTCGGAGTCCGCATTAAACAAGTAGGTTCCGTCCGGCCCATTTATAGAAAAAACTAAAAGTAGCACGAGGCAAATTGGAAGAGAAGCTTGGTCTAAAATCTCTTCGGAGGTTGTCGCGCCTTATATTTTACTTATTTTTTATTTATTATCGATTTCACCATAGCAACCGATCTTAGGTGTAATCTAATTCAACACATTTTATTTTCGAAATCGACCACTATTGTTTGCTAAATCCACCACTAATAAAATCATCAAGTCCCAACACTGTTTCTTATTACGTTGATGAGGGTATCAGCTTGTAGGGCTTTTTGTGATGATATTAATATTTTTCTTAAATAAATAGTAGTACCTACATACAAAATTTTCCTAGTATGCGTATAGTAATATTTAATAATTGCAGGTATATTGTATTGTAAATTTGTTGCACCGCACAAATGCTGTTAACAAAATTAACCGCAAGCGTTTACGGACCCATTACACGCTACTAACTGCTTATAAAGATTTGAGTTGTAGTTGTAAGACATTTTCTACATATTTGAACTTGGTAACATATCTACTAACATACTTATACTCATTTGTTAACGAAGTAAATGGCTTAAAGAGGAATGCATCCAAGCGATAAAAAGGTAAAATCAAGTGGAAAACCTCAACTATGCACAACTCATGTGAAAACGGTTTGATATCATAATTCCTGTAGCAAAAAAATGTTAGACCGAAGACGAATAACAAGATATTGCTATAGAGACTAATTTTATACGTTCCAATTGGTATGAAATATGCGTAGCGAGTTTTCAAGGGAGAAGCTTATTGCGGAGGAGTGTTCTCATTAGCTTAAGTATTTATGAATAAAGTTCATTTAAAATGCATATAATAAATTATTTGTGAGCTCTTACAAGCACAGCTTATAAACATTGGATGCATGTGGTTAGAGGGCTAAGAATATACCTGCGGTAGGTAAGCTTTTCGTAAGAGAAGATTAAAATTCAAATACCATTCCTTAGTTTTTTGCCCTAGGAATGCTCTTCAAATAAAGACTTCAGCAAGCCTCACATAACATCTCTTTTTTTGGATAACAACCACGGTAAACGATAAACTGACTACGCTTTAAAGGACCACAATTTTAGGGAATGTGCTAAGAGTGTCCGGACTCTGTCTGACGAAGGTACTGATTTCCGGCAACTAGAAGGTAGGGGGAGACGGGGTGGCCTTGAATGTCAATGTGGTCATTTAAATCATCCCGTAATGGTCGAGCTAGTATATTATTACCGAAACGTACCTGATGTATAAATGGCAAAGGACCATCAAAACTACTCCCCAAAACCTTTAAGGTGTATATTTATCGCTACAAAAATATCCACATGCTCGGCTGTTTCAGTTGGTTGATATCCTCGTCAGGGCAAATGCTCACATCACCGCCATTCCCCCGCTAAAATACTAAAATACCAGATTCAAGGGGTTGTGTAGCGCAGCCCTTTCAGATTGCCAGCGAAATATATAGCTTCTCCAAACCCAATTGTCAACCTCACCTATCCGTGGCGATTCCTGTTTCATTAACAGCCGAGGCTCTGGCGACTCCGAACTTCTCATGGAGCTACGGGGTGGAAGGGCGGTATGGCCAAGAATGTCGCATGTGGTCATAACAAATCGTTCCCAAGATGGTCGGGCTTGGTACAGGAACGTACCGGATCTGCCTCCGGCAAAGGGCCATCAACATCGATAACACTTCCCAAGGCCTTCGGGGAGTGTCCTTATCGCTACAACAACAACAACAACATCACCGCCATACAAAAGGCACGATGGACGGGGCAAGGTAGAGAGAAATATGACCTTGTGAATTCTACTGCAGTAGCCTCATGAGCAGAAAGGCAACTACGAGCCAAGGTGCTTGTTATGAAGTGGGAAAGAGGAAGGGGTATTCGGTTTTACAGTTGGAGAACTTAGTCTTCACGATGTACAATAATCCAAAAATTGAGGCTGATTTACTTCACCGCGGCACGAAATATGGTAATCTGCAGTACCAGGTTCTAATATAAAAACATACGCCAATTTACCTGCCACATGATTGAGGAACACAAAATCATATCGATTACACCATCATCGATGGCAAGCTTAGCCCCAGTTTCTTGAACTTGCGCACTGTACAAGGTCCAAATATCGACCCTGACCATTATTTTGTGGCAGTCAAGATACGCACCCACTTCTGTGCAGCGAAGAAAGAGCACGCAGTGACACAAGAAAAGTTTTCCGTCGAGTAGTTCCTCATGAAACAGACAGCCGTTGATTTATATACTCGATTAGCACACCTGATCACTGCGAGCAATCTTCAAAATAAGACTGGATAACTTGGATACGGCCTATAGAGTGTGTTCAAGTTGTGGGAAAGATACTTTTTATCATTGCTACACAGCCAGGGAGGAGACATATCCATTATTAGAAGTTTCTGTTGAATATCCAGAAACCTGTGCATTCCAACAGACATCTGATTGAAGAGGCCCTGATTCCCAGGGGCCTGAGAAGTAATCTCAGCTAGCATCATGAGGAAATACGGCATCTGACAGCTCAGCCGTATGTATAAAAAAAACACAAAAATGTCAACCGTGAAACCCATGAAAAAGCGTCGAACCTCGATGTCAGGAATTGCCTGACGAACTTCGTTCTTAAAGATCAATAACCTTAACTCGCAGAAGAGGAAAGCAATCTCCCTACGCAGACGCGTGTCACTCCAGCTCAACTTCGATCTGGATACTATAATAAGTTAAACTCTTGCCTATGCAGAATCAATCCCAAAATATATAATGTATGTCCTGCTTGCAACGTGCCCCCATGCCACCAACACCACCTATCTTTTCAATTGCAATTTGGAACCAACGCCTGTAACGTCCCTCTTACTATGGCCTATGGCTGTAGAAACTGCAAGTTTCTTGGACTCCCGTTAGAGGATATTAATGAAAGTTTGTGAGTGGTCGCACCTATTGGATGGGGCCAAGTACTGTTACAACAACAACAACAACAACAACAATAAGGAGTTCGTTGTCCCAATCCCTTATGACGACGTTCCGCCGCCGACTATCACGAAATTTCAGACTACCCTCACATTGAGCTGTTCCTATCTTCATACTTTCAAGCCATTGTAGTCGTCTTAAACTGAGTTCAGTTGTAGTAACTATGCGGTTTTTGTTTGGATAGCTTTTCATGTGGCTAATGGAAAAGGACTGTAGTCTGTTCATGAAGTTCTTTAAGGCTTCACATCGTGGTCGATAAAAATTGCAAACCCTTTTGAAAAGGACATTTTCTAGCATTGGATTCGAGCGAAGTTTTCATGCGAATATTGCTAATTCTAATATGTATTTCGAAGTTGGAAGCGTATATTGCTATGTGCTTTCTGTTTACATAATAACTTTGTTTATTATACTCAGTTGAGCAGAGCTCACAGAGTATATTAAGTTTGATTGCATAACGGTTGGTTGTACTGGTATAAAGGAATCGAGATAGATATAGACTTCCATATATCAAAATCATCAGGATCGAAAAAAAATTTGATTTAGCCATGTCCGTCCGTCCGTCCGTCCGTCCGTCCGTTAACACGATAACTTGAGTAAATTTTGAGGTATCTTGATGAAATTTATTATGTAGGTTCCTGAGCACTCATCTCAGATCGCTATTTAAAATGAACGATATCGGACTATAACCACGCCCACTTTTTCGATATCGAAAATTTCGAAAAACCGAAAAAGTGCAATAATTCATTGCCAAAGACAGATAAAGCGATGAAACTTGGTAGGTGAGTTGAACTTATGACGCAGAAATGAAAATTAGTAAAATTTTGGACAATGGGCGTGGCACCGTACACTTTTAAAAGAAGGTAATTTAATTTGGCAGTCGTTGAAGGTATCATGATGAAATTTGGCAGGAACGTTACTCCTATTACTATATATACGCCTAATTAAAATTAGCAAAATCGGAGAAGGCCCACGCCCACTTTAAAAAAAAAAATTTTTAAAGTAAAATTTTAACAAAAAATTTAATATCTTTACGGTATATAAGTAAATTATGCCAACATTCAACTCCAGTAATGACATGGGGCAACAAAATACAAAAATAAAAGAAAATTTCAAAATGGGCGGGGCTCCGCCCTTTTTCATTTAATTTGTCTAGGATACTTTTAATGCCATAAGTCGAACAAAAATTTACCAATCCTTTCGAAATTTGGTAGGGGCATAGATTTTATGACGCTAACTGCTTTCTGTAAAAATGGGCGAAATCGGTTGAAGCCACGCCCAGTTTTTATACACGGTCGTCCGTCTGTCTTTCCGCATGGCCGTTAACACGATAACTACAGCAAAAATCGACACATCTTTACTGAACTTAGTTCGCGTACTTATCCGAACGCACTTTATCTTGGTGTAAAAAATGAACGAGATCCGACTATGACCACGCCCACTTTTTCGATATCGAAAATTCCGAAAAATGAAAAAAATGCCATAATTCTATACCAAATACGAAAAAAGGGATGAAACATGGTAAGGTAATTGGATTGTTTTATTGACGCGAAATATAACTTTAGAAAAAAACTTTATAAAATGGTTGTGACACCTACCATATTAAGTAGAAGAAAATTAAAAGTTCTGCAGGGCGAAATAAAAAACCCTTAAAATCTTGGCAGGTATTACATATATAAATAAATTAGCGGTATCCAACAGATGATGTTCTGGGTCACCCTGGTCCACACTTTGGTCGATATCTGGAAAACGCCTTCACATATACAACTACCACCAATCCCTTTTAAAACTCTCATTAATACCTTTAATTTGTTACCAATATCGTACAAACACATTCTAGAGTCACCCCTGGTCCACCTTTATGGCGATATCTCGAAAAGGCGTCCACCTATAGAACTAAGCCCAACGCCCTTTTAAAATACTCATTAACACCTTTCATTTGATACCCATATCGTACAAACTCATTCTAGAGTCACCCCTGGTCCACCTTTATGGCGATATCTCGAAAAGGCGTCCACCTATAGAACTAAGGCCCACTCCCTTTTAAAATACTCATTAACACCTTTCATTTGATACCCATATCGTACAAACTCATTCTAGAGTCACCCCCGGTCCACCTTTATGGCGATATTTCGAAACGGCGTCCACCTTTAGAACTAATGCCCACTCCCTTTTAAAATACTCATTAACACCTTTCGTTTGATACCCATATTGTACAAACGCATTCTAGAGTCACCCCTGGTCCACCTTTATGGCGATATCTCGAAAAAGCGACCACCTATACAACTACCACCACTCCCTTTTAAAACCCTCATTAGTACCTTTAATTTGATACCCATATCGTACAAACAAATTTTAGGGTCATCCCTGGTCCACCTTTATGGCGATATCTCGAAACGGCGTCCACCTATGGAAATAAGGATCACTCCCTTTTAAAATACTCATTAGCACCGTTTTTTTTTGATACCCATATTGTACAAACAAATTTTACGGTCACCCCTGGTCCACCTTTATGGCGATATCTCGAAAAGGCGACCACCTATACAACTACCACCACTCCCTTTTAAAATACTCATTAGCACCTTGTTTTAGAAAAATAAAACACGTGCGCGAATTTACAAATACATGATCCATTTATAAATAATAAACACTTACTAAAGAAAATAAAACACAGCAAATCAGCTAAGGTCTGTTGAAAACCGGCAACTCACTCATTTGGAAGAATGCGCAGCTAAAAAAGTATCAACAATTATAGGAATGAAGCTAAAAGCAACATTAAGACTATGAAATTAACACAATAAACTTAAAAGCACCAAACTTTTTGCAGAGAAAACAAAATAAATGTACCAGAAAGAAAGGTTTATTTTTATTATAAACTTTGTTTGTTAATACTTATGTTCTTACATTTGTGTAAAAATGGGACTTCAGACATACATATTTTTAGCTTAATGTGAAAATGTGCTAAGCCAACTTTTACGAATTTTACATGAGACGAAAAAAATGAATAACTTTTGAAATAACCTTCTTTTTTCAAAACTGTGAATGAGGATACATTAATTGCAATACTTTTGCGTGTAGAAGCTTTGAAAAAGATAAATAAAGATCATGTATGCCCACCCAGTAGCTATTTTATGACTTAGCACAATTTCCGCACTCAAAACAAATTTTTTCTCCTGACTTAGCACTTTTTACTCAATATGTTTTCCCATCACTACTCACCTTTAATGATGAAATAAAACACTAAAACTATATATTACACAAAAAATACTATTTATTTGTCAAACTATTTCCAACGATTCTGATCTGGACTCTTTTGCCGGATGGTGCGCAGACAATAGTTTATTTTTAAATTCAAACAAATGCTGTGTTGTGTCTTATTCCAAAAAGACAACTGCCACATACTTTATCTACAAACTAAATGCTAAATCTCTTAATCGTGTTGCCAAGAGAGTAAAGGCTTGAGTGTAATTTTTAACTCCAAACTCTTTTTTTCTAGTACCATTGACTTCGTTGTTTCAAAATTTGTTGCAATGGTTGATTCAGTAGACGTAACACCAGTGACTTTAAGGAACCTATAACGTTGAAGACGCTTTATATATCCTTGGCCAGAAGTCGTCTTGAATACTGCTCAATAATATGGAATCCTTTCTATGAATATAACTCCTATAAAATTGAGAGAGTTCAAAAATTCTTTAAAAAAATTGGTTTACGTATGCTTCACTGGCCAGACGGCCTCCCATCACATACCAGCAGGTGCAAATTGCTTGGTCTTCAGGCTTTGCAGAATAACTTGAATCTCGCTCATGCTTACCTATAATGTAATAAACGTTAGCACGAATTGCTCTGGTTTATCTAATTTGTTCATTCCAGATATTCCAATGCGTGATCTTCGGCATAATAGATTATTTATCTAAATAACTAATAAAATGAGTTATGCTATGAATGAACCTATAACTAGGACTCTACATCTAGCAAATCGATTCACTAGGGTTATTAATTTTAATAACAGCTTATATAGGTTTAAGCTTGAATTGTTTTCTATTTTTAACTAGTCTGTAACAAAGCATGTAGTTATCGACATGTATGAATTGAAGTAGATTATGGTAAGCTCAAAGCATTTATCAAACACCAAAGGCATGTCTCAATTGGGTGAATCCAATTTCAAGGGGTTGTGTAGGCAACCCTCTCAAGGGGTTCCTATCGCAATATATAGCTTCTCCAACCCAATTGTCAACCTCACCTACCTGAATTATGTTTTATTGACAACCGAGGCTCTGGCGACCCCAAGTTCCTTATGGAACTAGGGCCTGGGGAGGATGGGATGGCCTAGAAGGTTTAATGTGGTCATATAAATCGTTCCCGAGATGGTCGGACTAGTACCTTAATAGTGCTTTGTTACCGGAACGTACCGGATCTATATGCGGCAAAGGATCATCAACATTGGCACAAAGCCTTCGGGGCGTGTCTTTGTCGTTAATAGAACCACAACAACAAAGCATGCACTTTTAGACTGAATGAATTAAATAAGTAAATAAAATGCGTGCACAAAGAAATGACTAGTAATTCAGATTGATATTATTGACTGGATGACTTAGCATATTTTTGTTGAACAGTTGACGACTTAGCACATTTACACATCATTGTAAACAGCACGTACAAATTAAAATATTTTTTTCTTGTGATCGATGTATTTTGAATACAGTTTTAAAACTGCATTAAAATACAATTTTTCAAAAAAAGTGACTTAGCACATTTTCACATTAAGCTAACGATATGTACATATATGTGTGTGGGTACACATTTATCTTTATCTTAATTTAATTATAAGTCTTTTGAATACAATCCTTACAGAATAAGTACTTAACTAATTTATAGGTTACATACTAATTTTGTGTATAATCGAACCTCTTATAGGGCTGAGTTACGCATCACGAGAAAAGCATTAATTGGCATCGAAAAATCCAAAGTGATAGCATCACTTAGTGAATTAAACTCCCTTAAAGCACGATTTACGGGAATATTACGAGCATGTAGCGTTCTCGTATTAACCCCATAGAAAGGAGACATATTACGAAGAAACCGTTGAGGGACATTAAACCGATTCCTTTCTAATAAGTATGGACAGTCAATTAGGCCCTTGACAATTTTGAAAGTAAAGGACAAGGAGAGTATAGATCTTCGATCTCCAAGTATTTGAGACATAACAGTGTAAGATGAGCAGTATAAGATGGTATGGGCTCCTCAAAATTTAACGTCCAAAGAGCATACTTAAGAAAACGTTTTTGTATACTCTCTAGTCTATTTATAGCTGTCATAGTACTAGGTCTCCAAATAAAGTCAGCATATTCTAAATGAGACCTGAAAAAAAAAGTATAGAGAACTTTAGAAGTATAAGGGTCACAGAATTTCGCGGAATTGCGCCTAACAAAACCCAGCGTTGAGTAAGATTTAGAGGTAACGTGGCTAATAGGAATATTGAAGGAAAACTTGCTATCAAATATAACCCCAAAGTTCTTAATCTCACTAAGACATCGAAGTTCACAATTAGAAATACTATATTTGGAACGAAGTATATTGGATGACTTAGAATAGGTCACATGAAAGCATTTAGATGCATTTAAGGACAGATGAGACTTGAGACACCACAGATGTAGCTTGGTAATGTCATTTTGCAATTTCAATGTATCATCACGCTGCTTAAAAATTGAGAACAATTTTAGGTCATCAGCGTAAAGGAGAAATTTAGCAAATGTAAAGCAATTACTAATGTCATTAATAAAAAGATTAAATAATAATGGAGCTAGTATACTCCCCTGTGGTACCCCTGAAGGTGTAATAAAGGGAATAGAAGACTCCCCATCAACAGTGACAACATTCCTCCTGCTGGATAACTTGAACTTAACCATAACAGAAAGGAAGAATGAAAACCAAGGCATCCTAGTTTATTAATAAGAACTCTATGGGGGACCCAATCAAAGGCTTTTGAAAAGTCAGTATAGATACAATCTACCTGCGAGCCAGCTGAAAACGACTCAATGCAATACTCACTGAAAACAGCAAGGTTAGTAATCGTCGACCTCTCCGCAACGAAACCATGCTGATAAGGAGAAATAAGGGACTTAACCGCAAAGCTCAACTTAGCATTGACTGCATGTACAAAAATTTTGGAAACAGTGGTCAGTTTGGATGTGGGTCTGTAGTTACGCACATCATTTTTGTTGCCACTCTCGAAGATAGGCGTAATAGACGTAACATTCCTGTCATCAATAAAATTCCCAGAGGAGAGTGATTTGTTGAAAATAAGTTGGAGAGGATAAACCAGGGCTGGGCAATTTTTCAATAAGATGGGAGAAAATCCGTCTAAATCTGTTTGAGAAGAAAACTTAAGATTATTAATAGCTCCACTAATATCATCAGAAGAAAGATGTAGAGCTCCGAAATTTAAGGCAGAGTTCAGACTATTCGAAAAATCGAGCGGTTGATAACTATCATCCACAGAAAAATTGGATTTAAAAAAATCAGCAAATAAGTCAGCAGCCTCATTTGGAGTTTTCTCCGAGTTATAATCCTGGAAAACTCCGGTAGGCACACGAAACAAACATTTAAACAAACATATTTGCGAATTTTGTTACTGAAGAAGAGGAAAAAAATCATGAAATTAAATTTTATTTACTTAAGCAACTGAGTATTTATTCACCAATTCAGAGCAAATTATACCAAGTTTATCAAAACCAAAAATTTACCACTGAGGTATGTAAGTATTAACATATGCACTATATTTGTTAAATTTTTTTTATAAATTTCATGAAAATGAAATGGAATATTAACTTTTTCACGAATCTCAAAATTGTAAGTCCTTAAAGGAAAATAGATAGACCCACCAATAAGTATACAGAAATGATCAGGATGAAGAGCTGAGTTGTTCTAGCCATGTCTGTCTGACCACCTCTCCGTCTGTCTGTTTGTATGCAAACTAGTCCCTCAATTTTTGAGATATCTTGATACAATTTTGTGAACGGGTATATTTAGGTGTCCGTTTAGACATTTTTCGGAACCGGCCGGATCGGACTACTATAGCATATAAACCCCATACAACCGATTTTTCAGAAAAGAAGATTTTTTTTCATATCTTCCTCAATTTATCAGATTGAAGCTTCAAATTTCACCACATGCATTCATATGTTGCACATATTGTTGTCTGTAAAAATGAATGATATCGGTCGTATATATAGCATATATTCTCCACAACCGATTGTTCAGATAAGAAGATTTTCGTAACTACTGGCGCATTCTAATAGCTAGAGGCTTCAAAATTCACCAAATGCTTACGTATAGAGCATGCGGAGTTGTCAGAAAAAATTTTATAGATCGGTGTATATATATTGTTACGAATATTAGCAAAACTAAGGGGTGCTGCTATCACTAATCCGATGCTAAACAGTGATATCATGCACATCCATAGATCAATCATTATGTATCTGCATAAACGAAACAATAATTGCGTCTACACATATGTACCATGTACGTATACGAGCAGCGGAGAATCAATGCACATACACATGCATATATCTGAGATACTCCTGAAAGTATGGAATGAGACAAGCTATAACATCGTGCAATTGTAGTTACAGCTGAGAAGTTTGAGAGCTGATGGCAACTAGTAGATTGTGGAAGCGCCGAGAAGATGCGAACGTTGAAATCAGAGAGTAAAAAAGGCAGCAAATGTTGAGGCGCTGGTATTCAGTTTGAGTTAAGCTATCAAGCAGCTATTGATTAAGCACGCAATCTGGCGGGCAATAGTAGAGTTTCATTTGAACTAGCAATCAGTTTGGTTGTTAAGCAAGCTAGTTGCAAAGTATAAGTGTAGTACTTTAATAAAGGCCATTTTTCCATTATTCAATATTGGAGTTATTTATTCAACAGTTTAGTGATTCGAACTTAGCAGAAGGGCAAATAAGAGGATTTGCAAGTAAATTCGTTACAATATATATTCCATACAACCGATTGTTCAGATAAGAATGTTTTCGTAATTTCGGTATGAAAAAAATTTTATACATCGGTAATATATGTGTATAGTATGTATTAGAGGTTTACGCTGATCACTATATCGGCGGCGGCGCGTAGGCACTATTATATACCGGCGTACGCCGGTTTTCTTGCTTTAAAAAGATTTTTTCTATTTAAAAAAATAATATTTAGGAAAGGTTTCGTTTGTATGTATTTAAGGGAATCAACGTATTAGCGATTTCGGAAAGATCTGGGTTTTTTTTGCCTCAAAGTCTCGCAGATCGTTCAAAAAATTTCAGGAGTAGCTCCTGGCGGAGGGACTGCCCTTCATTCACTTTCTCCACGAAGGCTTCGAACCTATCCCCGATCTAAGGGACTGGTACTTCTGCGTCTGCCGAAAAAAATTGAAGTACTTAAAATGATCACACTTTTGTCTGTATGTCTCGTACAAAGCGTAGTTTCACCGAAGGAGATGTTCTGGTCTAACTTCTAATACTCCGTTATCAACAAGATTTCTTTAAATTATTTGTGACCCCTTGCTGGTCACGCACATAGGCAACTTACGTTTGCTATTAATGTTCTTTTAATACTCATGGCTCTCATGGCACAGTTTTAACGATGAGCACCAACGCTGGCCTATTGTTAATCGCGCCAAAGGGCATTTAGTTTCTTCGTCTATTTTAAGAGCTATATTATCTGAAGTGCGAACAGTAGCAATCCTGTCCACCACCAGTCGCTACCACGCCTCTTGGCCCTCATACAATATGCCGGCACAGAAGCTATAGAGCTGCGACTTCGAACTCATACCTTCGTGAACGTCACTAGAAGCTCTATGCATAGCTCCGAAGACTTTATAACGGATTTTTTTTTGTCGCACTACACTACCAAGCGCTACCAGAGAAACACCTTGAAACGTTAGGGAGTAACTATTCGGCCAGGGATGCTGCCATCGAAATCATAAGCAGTCCAAGTGGATATTATTGCATAACTAATGGGTGAAAATGGTATAATCATATATAATTTAAATTTTACGAGGACTCTGGATACCTTTTTTTAAAAATTTGCAGATGCTTGTGTTCGAAACATTGATTTCAATAGTCTTCGCTAAACCAAAACGATATTTTAGATTGAAAGTCGACCGACTTTAAGTTGAAAGATGTTAACTGTTGTTTTCCGGCCTTATGATATAAAAGCTCATTATGGATGACTAGATCGAGTGTCCACTATGTTAGAGTAGTAGCACACACGGTCATTAGTTCGACTGTATTGGGAAAGCTTTTGCTTCACCACTTTGAGAGTTCTTGCGAAGGACAAAGCCTCACCTGGTAAAAATATGTGCCTACGTATTCACATTTGTAAAAGGAGCCGTAACATGTATGTGATATTTGAACTTGGTTGACAGGCTAGAATCACTGTGATACACTCCAAGGGACTAGTTGGGATAGGGCCGCCAACTTTAGGAAATGTTAAAACGGGAGACTTGGGTGTTGAATTATGAAGTGTGAAAATCCAAATTAACACATCAGACGCTATTTTAAAGTTTCGCAAATAAACAACAGATGTTTGAATATAAGGCCAAGTGATTTTTCAAACCCTTCTATCTTCAACTTAAGTATGAGGTGAGAATCATTTCAAAGGAGAGTTTAAACCCCTGGGACCCACTTACTAAAGGATTGTGCATAATTGATTTCGCTTATTAATTACGCTTATACGGAATATAAGATTTTTAAAAAAAAAACAGCATTTTTTCGCTTGCTTTTTTAGCAACTTAAGGACAATTTTATTTAAATTAATTGTTCTATATTACTTTTTTGAAAAAATTATGCGAACTGAGCATATACATTTATTATATAACTTTTTTTTAGCGTTTTGTTTTGTTAACTTGGTGAATACGGTAATGCAAAATCTGTGTTAAGCTGACATTGAAAGCACCTGTTTTTTTAAATATTACTCTTGAACGGGTAGAAAGAGTTACATTACGCAATTGGATTCTTATAGCTGGCAGTGATGCGCATCCGTTGATACCCCTTTCGACCATATCCGTTCAATTTTCGACATGAACAATAAATGGCCTAGACATTCTTAAATGAGTAGAAAATATAGTATCGCGCCGGACGCCGCCGTCGCAGCTTCCGCGCCGATATTTTTGACATTCGCCGGCGGCGGCGGTATCTCTAATATACCCATGCCATGAAAAGCTCTCAGTGAAAACTCATCTGCCTTTGCAGATGCCGTTCGGAGACGGCATAAAACAAGTCCAATTGTCCCGCCAATTTGTAGGAAAAACGAGAAGGAACACGACGCAAATTGAAAGAGAAGCTCGGCCCAAAATCTCATCGAATGTTATCGCGCCTTTTTATTTTTATTTATTTATTTATGAGCAAAAACAACCCAATCAACAAAAAGATAATTTTCAATGTAGAGACATTTGTACCCAACACTGAATTCACTACATTGCAGATTCTCTCACTCTTTTTCATTTTCTTATTAAGCTTCTATGTATTTTAAGTGATAAAAGGCCCGCAAAGTATGCTGACTTTATTCTGAATGTAAGCAAAATAATCGAAAAACCGAATCCTTAGCCAAATAAAGAAATGGCAGCTGATTTACTACTCACACCACTACACATCTTCCCCTACAGAACTGAGTTTGAATGCGTTCGTAGCAAAGCTGTGCGTAGTCGAAAAAATGTATAAGCTTTGTTCCCAAATATTTTAAAAATGGCTCCGCTAATTTTCATTTTAAGTAGCTCTTCTTCTACAGCTAAATGTCAGATTGTTTTTTTTTTTTGAAGAAAGTTTTATTCCAAGCCGTTCAGTAGTGCCCGAGATTGATTTTCCAAATTTTAGTACCTTTATTTACAATGTGTATAGATCTTTTTAGATAAGCTTATTAATAGAAACCATTTGCATATACATATGTACAAATGTATTCTTGGGTTATTGCATTGGAAAAGGTACAGTGAAGAACAATACTTCAGCAACCGCTACACAAATATGTTTACGTCAACGACTTGTAAGAAAATACAATAAAAATAATTATACAGCAGAGAACCGGGAAAAAACAACAGTGCCAATTTCTATAAAATTTCGTCAATGCAATTAATCATTTTCTATTTGCGATGCCTAAATAACAAACTGCTATAAATTTCGTAACTGCAGCAATGCAAAACCATCTCAAAACTATTTTCAAAAACTTCGAGAATTTGAGAAAATCTTACAAAAATTTTGAACTTTTTATTCAGAGTTTTCAGAACAGTTGGCAGATCTCCAAATAAAAAGTTTGAAGTTTTGCCAAAACTTTCTTGAATTTTGTAGCCTAATATATTTTTGTCTAAAAAATAAGAAGTTTAAGGTTTCTCAACGGTATTGATTTTTGGAAATTTTTTTTCGAAGAGTGTTTCAGATTTTATTACATATAAAAACAATGTCCAGACTGATGTCCAAAGAGTGCTTAGATTATGGAGGGAATACTTCTCTGCTCTCCTAATTGGAGGCAGCAATTCACCGCGCAGAGATGAAGAACCCGATCCCGCAATCGATGATGATGGAATATATGCCCTCCATTGGCGCCGGTTGGCGGAGCTAAGGAGCGTTTGGCGCGCCTTGTTGGACGGCCATAACCGTTTAGACGGTTAAGCGCCAATTAAGTAAGTAAGTAAGTAAAAACAATGTTTCACACTTTATTATGAAAAAAAAAAATTTTAGTTAGAATTTTTAACAATAAGTTTTTGTTGTAGATCTAGTATTTTGAAGAAAACTTACAAGCAAGGATAAATTTCTATATTTTGAATATTGTAAAAATTGTTTCACTCGCCACTATATGCATGTATTTTACAAATTTATTATGGCATTGAATCAATATGCCTGACAAACAAAGCTAAAATTAATAAGCTTTGTTGAGTAAAATAATATCTTAATATATCTGTTACACGCACAGGCACTCATAATTATTTATTTAGTTACAACCTAAGTCACATCAAGTGTACTTATCAAAATGTCTATTTACTGTAATCAAAATCTTTCATTGAACTTTTTGCGAGGATATTATTTACTGTTTGAGAAATTTTCCATGAATTTGTGAATTTCCATTAATCCTCAATATCGGCTTATTCCAAAATGCAACAAGTTCATGAGCAATACTTATTGAAAATAATTTCTTTTGAGGAGTTTAGGAGCGAACCGGATATATATTCAGTCAGGGGCGCAGAGACGGGGGGAGTTTTGAGGGTTTAAACCCCCCTTGCCTCCGGATCATTTGATATTTTTTTTTATTTATTTACTTTGTTGCTGATATTATATTTTCAATATGCAAGCATATGTATGTACGCAGTGAACACATATATTTTAATCATATTCTGCTTCATAATAATTCTGCAATTTATTAAATATACAAATGTACATGTTAACTTTTACTATAATTTCATAAAGAAGTTGTAAATTTGGCTAACGGCCATCTACATACATATCAGAGAACAGCAAAAATCGAACACAACAACGTTCGGCAACAACGGCAACATGATCGTGTTCAATGATCCAACTTGCCTAAACGAACATAATCGACATTGATTTAAAATCAACCAACTTATTCAGGCGTTTGCTCGTTTGCCTCAACAGTGATTACATTCATCGGAATGAAAAGGTAAATATTTTTAACATTTAAATAATAGGGGGACTCATGTAACCTTATAAATGCCTTATAAAGAGTGTAAACGTATAAATTTATCTAGTGCGTAAACGAGCTATCAAATTTTGTATGAAAAGTCATTTACACAATTTGTATAAATTTACGCGCACATTTCATTGTGTAAACGCGGTAAACTCAAAGGAATGCAACCTTGCAGACATTACAGCAGGCATTTTCATCAGAAATCTCCAACATCAGCAAGTCATTTACAAGTATATCTTAGTAAAGGCGTTTTAGTTTTGATGTTCCACTTAATCTTGGCATTTTTTAAATTTGTATAACAATCTAAAAAATTTTTTTTGCGTTCATATAACAGCGTGTGAAAATGGATATAATTTTACACCTTATAAGTTTATATGCTTTCATGAGTCCCCCTAATGTCAAACTGACAGCATTTTTTTGAAGTACACATTTTCTATTTTGAAATATAATGCAAATTTGATATTATTTTTCATGTGGAAAACACATTATTATAATGTAATATCTACATTTTTTTTCATGTCAAAAACACTTTTCAAAAATGTAAAATTCAAATTATTTGATAAATGAAAAGTAATGTGTTTTCACATTTTAAAATGTAAAAAACATATTAGTGTTTTTTCTGTGTAGATATTGACTTTTTTAAATTAAACACGAACAACGAAGCGAGCTTTGGGAGTGAGAATAGGCGAACATAAAGCAGACGCAAAAAATAGAAAGATGACGACAGCCTTGGCGCAGCACATGAACAAATTCGATCACTCAGCTGATTTCGACAATACACGAATAATAGATGTGGAAAGCAAAATAAAGAAAAGATTAACATTGGAAGGGCTTCGAATCCAACAGCAGGTAAATAATGCAATGAACTACAAAGAGGATGTAGATAATATCAGCTGTGCATACAAATGTGTGATAACCAACAATTGACGAACAGCTGGGATAGAGTGTAGATGATTTTTAAATGTAAAAATTTTGTTTATGTTAAATGTATATATATTTTGTAAAAATGTGTAGTTAATTTGCAGTCTACAATTTATGTTATGGTATGTATGGACTATAATTTAGAAAAATATTTTCTAATTATGTTTTCTTGTCAAAATAAATACATAGCCTCCCTGAAGAAGACACAATAACGTGTCGAAACGCGTCGGAGAAAAAAAGAAAAACTATTGTTTTTGTTTTAAATTGAACGACCAAAAAGCTCTTACAAATAAATAAATTTTTTTCTTTTCGATCAGTTTCTTTCTTTTGAATTTTATATACGTTAGGCCGGGTCGATTTGTGGGGAGCCAAAAAAATCGCCCATTGCTCTATGCAAATCATATTCTAGGGATCAAAATAAGAAACTTTGCCGAAGGAACCATACCTCTAAAACGAATTCTGATGGGTAGGGGCAAATTTTGAAAAATCCCACTTTGACCCATTTAGAGTGCTCCAATCGAGTCCAAACGTATGACCGCACCCCACTAACTTTGGAGGCCCGACCCACAGATATCAGTGGCACACCCCCTGAAACTCCCCTGGGGGTTCACCATACAAACATTTCAAAAAATCGCCGGTTTTGCACTTTACATGAAAAAATAAGCTAAATGGCTATGTGGTAATAAGGCCAATTGACCTTATGGCCGTTGATCTTATGTCACCACCCCTTCACATTAATGCATTGTCATCGAGCCTTTATAGGTGTGCAAAGTTGCAATCAAACTTATCGGCATTCAAAGTGGTGATAAGGCCAATGGACCTTATGGCCGTTGACCTTATGTCACCACAACATCACATTAATGCATTGTCATCGGTCCTTGATACGTATGCAAAGTTTCAAATTAATCAGACTTCTAGAAACCGGTCAAATTTAAGCTCAAAGATTCCGTTACATATAGGCCAAGCTAATAAAAGCGTGCTAAAAATGAATTTAACTTAGTAATAGAAAAAAATTTTTTAAAAATTATTAGAAATTAGCGTTTTTACAACCCTTTTAAAACCAAGGTATCACTGTGATGCATTTGCATGTCGTAAACATAGTTGTGTGGGTTTTTTATTCAACCGTTTTAAAAAATTAAGGTATCACTGTGACACAATTGCAGATCATAAAATTGCTTTTGTTGTTTTTTTTAAGCCACCACAAGACACAGCAGGTAGAATTGAAATTACGATTTCATTTCTATTACCTCGTCTCGTAGACCATATATAACGCAACAGTTTTTGTGAATGCATTAAGTCGTTGTGAAGAACTCAAAGTGTGAAGTGCTAATTTCAGATAAAAGAATATTTCAAAAAAAAAAAAATAATAATAATAAGTGAAGTGACCATCCCAATTCAAAAAGTTTACAATGAATCCACCATCCTCTATACCGCAAGATGAAGCAACTACATCAACAACTATCGAAAATAGTTGATTGGAATTTGGGAAAAACTTGGTATGGAAATAATGCTGAAAAAAAGTGTATTTAATGAATTGAATAAATTGCTTGACAATTATCAAGAGCAAATCAAGAGAAGAAACGATAGATAAAATTGATGAGAAGTATCATACTAGGATGGTAAAAGAACCTCATCCTGTTATTTTGAGAGAACCTAATTCTGAATTGATTGGTTACGTAAGACTGGAACATCATGCTTGGGTATATGACTCATTGGGTTTTCGATAGTTGTTGATGTAGTTGCTTCATCTTGCGGTGTAGAGGATGGTGGATTCATTGTCAACTTTTTGATTTGGAATGGTCACTTCACTTATTATTTTTTTTGAAATATTTTTTAATCTGAAATTAGCACTTCACACTTTGAGTTCTTCACAACGACTTAATGCATTCACAAAAACTGTTGCGTTATATATGGTCTACGAGACGAGGTAATAAGAATGAAATGGTAATTTCAATTCTACCTGTTGTGTCTTGTGGTGGCTTAAAAAAAAACAAAACAAGCAATTTTACGATCTGCAATTGTGTCACAGTGATATCTTCATTTTTTAAAACGGTTGAATAAAAAACCCACACAACTATGTTTACGACATGCAAATGCATCACAGTGATGCCTTGGTTTTAAAAGGGTTGTAAGAACGCTAATTTCTAATATTTTTTTTTAATTTCTTTTCTATTACTAAGTTAAATTCATTTTTAGCACGCTTTTATTAGCTTGGCCTGTATGTAACGGAATCTTTGAGCTTAATTTTCACCGGTTTCTAGAAGTCTTATTAATTTGAAACTTTGCATACGTATCAAGGACCGATGACAATGCATTAAGGTGATGGTGTGGTGACATAAGGTCAACGGCCATAAGGTCAATTGGCGTTATCACCACTTTGAATGGCGATAAGTTTGATTGCAACTTTGCACACCTATCAAGGCTCGATGACAATGCATTAATGTGATGGTGTGGTGACATAAGGTTAACGGCCATAAGGTCAATTGGCCTTATTACCACATAGCCATTATCTGATTTTTTCATGTAAAGTGCAAAGCGGGCGATTTTTTGAAATGTTTGTATGGTGAACTCCCAGTGGGGTTCCAGGGGGTGTGCCACTGGCATCGGTGGGTCGGGTCTCCAAAGTTAGTGGGGGTCGGTCATACATTTGGACTCGATTGGAGCACTCTAAATGGGTCAAAGTGGGATTTTTCAAAATTTGCCCCTACCCAAAAGTTCGACCCAAATTGGGGGACATCAGAATTCGTTTTAGAGGTATGGTTCCTTCGGCAAAGTTTCTTATTTTGATCCATAGAATACGATTTTCACAGAGCAATGAGCGATTTTTAAATCGATCCGCCCTAATATACGTATACGTTAGATCTCATGCATAGGCTCAAAAAGCATGAATTCTACTTATTCCTGAAGGAGGTACTTCGGTTTTTTTTTTTTATCAATTTATCTATGATTAATATTACAGGAATGCAATTCTGTGGCCTTTCCTAATATTCACATGTTGTTGAAAATTTTGTGTACGTTTCCAGTAACAACGGCAACGAACGAGAGATTATTTTTAACTCTTAGGCTGATTAAAAAATTAAAGACTATTTGAGAAACACGATGAGTGAAAATCGATTGAATGGCTGTGCATTACTAAGCTTCCACCGTGATCAAATTGTTACCGTTGATGAAGTTTTAAATGAAATGGCAAAGAAAAGCCGACGCATGCGCTTGAGTTTTTAATGTAACCTTTTTCATATTATATTCTAAATACACGTACTTAATATTAAAGCTAAAGACAACATTTTTTTAAATTTATTTAACTGAAAAAAAAGTTTTTTTTTTGAACCTCCCAAGGCAATTTTCTGGCTACGCCCCAGTATTCAGCATTCCCAGAATAGAAAACTCGGAAGACAAAATACGAATTGTCGGCATGTTTTCGAAAAAGTATCGACATTTTACCAAAACAATTATCGATTTGTTATGAAAAAGTTATCGAATTTGTTAACGTAGTCTTACCAAGTTGGTATCGGCGTGCTATCGAGTTGTTTTCGAAAAGTCATCGAAAAAGTATCGAGTTACTATCGAAAAACCATCGATTATTTATTGTAAAGCCATCGATATTTTACCAAAAAGTAATCGATTCGTCATCGATATTTTATAAAAAAGCTGTCGATTTGCTGTCGCAGTATTAGTAATTTTTTCTCGGCATGTTAATGATTTTTTTCGATTTATTTGCGTTATTACCGGTGTCGAGCAGATCAAGCTCTGCGCACTCCACCTATCCAAGACTCGAATCGTGGGCACATCTAAAACGCTGGAACTATGCTGTCTGTCTATTGCAATGTGGTGGAAGTAATTGCGTATAATTTGATGGAAAGATACCCATGCAGCATGATGCTGTTTTCGGGCGCCTGCCAAGTTGATCAGTCTCTCAATATTTTAGGTGAGTTTTTCTAGTGGAGACAGAACTTTCTCACTGTGTGGCCATGGGATGTACTTCTAGGCACACCTTAATATCATCTCGGATGCGGTACAGGACTCCTATGGGAATTTTAGGCGATCGTAGCATTTGATAACGAAACTGCGCATTCTAGAATGGCCCATCCCAAAAAATTCTTGCTTACTTTCTAAGTTACGGCTAACTGCCACAAATTAGTAGCTCCACGGGAGCTTAAGCATATAGTTTTTCGCTTGGTGCTTCCAGAGGTGTGGATACCGCACTATGGCCTGTTTCGTTCATCGTATCTTTCAGGTGGCAGCAGTGAAGTAAGATTTTGCCTATACGAGGATAGCAACTAGCCAGGCATAGCACACGTTTAGGTAAAATACATGTGAAGTGCATAACACCGCCGTGGTGTGATGGTAGCGTGGTCCGCCTAGCACACCTAAGATCCTGTGGTCTGGTTTGAGGCTTCTTTGTTGCTTTATTTAAAGTTCCGTTATATGTACGTGGCGGATCCCAAGCTTAGCGCAGAGACAACTCCTTGGGATGAAGGTAAGATACAGCTTTGTATAGCGGGCTTGATTCAAGATAGACGGCAGCTTTCAGCCTCAACTCATGGTGAATGGAAGCCGGTTCCGGGTAAGGGTAAGACAGAGCTTCCCCCCCCCCCCCCCCTATTCTTTCTCGTCACGACGCTCACAATAAAAGTTTCTAATATTTTTGCCAATGAACGTCAGTATTTTATTTCGATATTCCCGTCTGTGAAAATCTTCATCAGATGGTTTTCTCAAAAAAGGATTTGCTCACTCATTTATGTATATTGAGCTTTCCGGTGATAAACCTTCGTAACATGAAGCGGATTTCAGCCTAAGAATCTAAAGTATTTTTGCAATATATTTACCTATGAAGATATTTCTTTGCTTCCATAAAGCTAATATAGGCGCATATACAGCTGCGAACACAAAAATAGCTGTGACAATTTTTACCAAATTTCCTCAATTAAATAATTTTTCTTTTATTTTCGCTGATTTTAAGAAAACACTGCCATGTATTTTTTAACTTAATAAATAAAACTAAGCAAACATATTTCAAAAGCGTTTTTTAAAAAAATAGAATTACGCAAAGTTTGATCTTTTTATTTGCAGTTTTCTGAAGTAGCCCAATCAAGTTCAGTCTAACAGACTACAAGATATAGGTGTCCCAAAATTAGTGCTGATTTTTTTGCAGATTTTTTCGTAAGCGTGTTTTATTTTTCCTAAATCAGAAATGCGTATACCCTAATTTTTATACGCAAGAAAGTCTCAAAAACGCTTCGGAATTAAAATTTTCAAAAAATAATGAGAATTTGGAGACTCTGCAAACTAAAACTGCATTCTCAAAAAACTCTAAATAACCCTTCGAATTTTTTTTGAGTTATAAAACTTTTTCGAAAGCGTTTTTGAAATTTGTGTGTAAAGCTTTGGTTAACAAATTCATACGACTTTCTTTTTTAAATGATTAAAAATAAAATTTAAAAGAATTTAATTCACTATAAGAGTTGTCAATGCCAAAAACTTAAAAAAATTTAAATTTTCGTAAATTTTTTCCCAAATTTATTCGAAAATGTTTTTGCGATTGGTTTGCAAAGTTTCTGTTACAAAATTCATAGAGATCTTTTCCTAAATTATTAAAAATAAAAAGGATTTGGTTGGCGAGGCAAAAATTGCCACTGCTGAAAAATATAAATAAACAATTCGAAATTTTTGTTAAATTTTCCCGTATTTTCCATTTTTTTTGGAATAGGTTTTGAGGTTGGCATCAGGGCTGCCACTCATATATATTTTTTCGTACCAAAAGCATTTTGAGAGTACGAAACATTTTTTTTTGCACTAATAAAAGACAAATGGTTTTTTTATCATTTATTATTAGCAATAAAGAAACAAAACATATAAAACTTAAATTAACTTCATTAAATATATCTATATATATAATTTAAGGAAAAATGATTTAGCATATTAAAGCATTTCGAGATATTGACCAAAATGTGGACCAGGGTGACCCAGAACATTTTCTGTCGGGCACCCCTAATTTATTTATATATGCAATACTACGAACGAGTATTCCTGCCAAGATTTCAAGGGTCCTTTATTTCGCCCTGCAGAACTTTTTCATTTCATTCTACTTAATATGATAGGTGTCACACCCATTTTACAAAGTTTTTTCTAGAGTTATATTTTGCGTCAATACTAAGTTTAGTAAAGATATATCGATTTTTGCTCAAGTTATCGTGTTAACGGCCGAGCGGAAGGACAGATGGTCGACTGTGTATAAAAACTGTGCGTGGCTTTAACCGATTTCGCCCATTCTCACAGAAAACAGTTACCGTCATAGAATCTATGTACCTACCAAATTTCACAAGGATTGGTAAATTTTTGTTCGACTTATGGCCTTAAAAGTATTCTAGACGAATTAAATGAAAAAGGGCAGAGCCACGCACATTTTGAAATTTTCTTTTGTTTTTGCATTTTTTTACTCCATACCATTAGTGGAGTTGAATGTTGGCATAATTTACTTATATACTTTAAAAATTTTGAATTTTTTGTTAAAATTTGACTTTAAAAAAATTTTTATTTAAAAGTGGGCGTGTTCGTTATCTGATTTTGCTAATTTTTATTTAACACACATATAGTAATAGAAGTAACGTTCCTGCCAAATTTCATCATGATATCTTCAACGACTGCGAAATTACAGCTTGCAAAACTTTCAAAATACCTTCTTTTAAAAGTGGGCGGTGCCACGCCCATTGTCCAAAAATTTACTAATTTTCTATTTTACGTCATAAGGTCAACGCACCTACAAAGCTTCTTCGCTTTATCCGTCTTTGGTAATGAATTATCGCACTTTTTCGGTTTTTCGAAATTTTCGATATCGAAAACGTGGGCGTGGTTGTAGTCCGATTTCGTCCATTTTAAGTAGAGATCTGAGACAAGTGCCCACGAACCTACATACTAAATTTCATCAATATACCTCAAAATTTTATCAAGTTATCGTGTTTATTGGCGGACGGACGGACGGGCATGGCTGAAGATTTTTTTTTTCGCCCAGATCATTTTGATATATAGAAGTTATGCCGTTACGGATTACCGTTATGCGATCAAAGTTTATATACTCTGTGAGCTCTGCTCAGCTGAGTATAATAAACTTAGTCAATTCCATCACTATATTTCTATGAAATGCTTGCTGATTTCTACAAATGCTTATTTATTGCGTTGTGAAAAACAATAGTAGAGATGCGCAGTTCGCACTGAGAGTCAATGTTTTCGAACATCGATGGCTTTGCGATAACTTTGACAGTGTTGTCGATTTAAAAGTGTTAACGTCCCGTTTTACATCTCAGTACTTCTAATTGACTAACAAAAGTGGTATGTTCATGAAAAAAAAGATTAAAAAAAGTAAACAATCGCTTTCTAGGAAAAAGTACCAAAATCAAAAACAACGTACCAACGTACCTAATCGTTTTTAAAGTACCAGTTTTGGTACGAAAGTACCAATTCCGGCAGCCCTGATTGGCATGCAAAATTCTGTTACAAATATTCATAAACATTTTTTCTTCGAAATAAAATATCAAAGAATTTAATTCAATAAATTTTATAAGAATTGTCACTGCTGAAAACTCTAATTAACAAAATCGAAATTTTCGTAAACTTTTTTTCCGAATTTTCGAATTTTTTCGAAAACATTTTTGAAATTGGTATACAAATTAGTAATTTTATAAAAAATGTTACTGAATAAACATTTAGAAATTTTCAGAAATTTGTTTCGGTATTTTTCAAACTTTTCCGAAAACGATTTTGAATTCGATAAGCATACTTTAAGTTATAAGATTCAAAATTTTGAATATTTTCCTAAATTATCGAAAATACAAAATACATAAGGGGTAAAGTATATCAACCGTTCCACATAAAAAGCTTCATCGCTCCGATTTGAATGGAATTTGGTGAAATTGCTGTGCTAAATAGCAGTGTTAATTTCACTTAAGTTCGCTCCTAAATTTTGGATGGTTACGGAGATATAAGCGTCTGAATTCTCAATTTTTTTTGTGGAAGCCTTTTTTCTATAAATCGTAAGTCGTGTAATTGGCTTTCTAAGAAGAAATGAATAAAACGGTTTCTAAAGTATTTTTTCCATTCTTTTCGAATATAAATATAAACAATTTTTTTGAAAAATTTCTTCAAAATCAGTTCTTGAAGATTTTTCCATATCTTTATCTTTTTAAAGGAAAAATATCAAGCTTTTATTTAAAAATAAAAATATGAAAAATGCTCCTCTTTGAAACAAATTTAAAAAAAAATTTTTAATAAAATTTTTACTATAATTTTTCTAAAAAATTTGTTTATATTTATATTCGAAAAGAGTGAAAAAAATACTTTAGAAACCGTTTTATTAATTTCTTCTTAGAAAGCCAATTACACGGCTTATGATTTATAGAAAAAAGGCTTCCACAAAAAAATTGAGAATTCAGACGCTTATATCTCCGTAACCATCCAAAATTTAGGAGCGAACTTAAGTGAAATTAACACTACTATGTAGCACAGCAATTTCACCAAATTTCATTCAAATCGAAGCTATGAAGCTTTCTAAGTGGAACGGTTGATATACTTTATACCTATAAAGAACTGACGAAATTTGTTAAAATTTTTTTGAAAACGATTTTGAAATCGGTTTGCAAAATTTCAGTTACAAAATTCATAGGAACTTTTTCATAAATTATCGAAAATAAAAAAGAGGAATTAAAGTGACGAAATAATAAGCATATTTTAAGTTACAAAATTCAAAATTTAAAATATTTTCCTAAATCATCGAAAATACAAAATAAAAAAAGAATTTACGAAATTTAAAAAAATTTTTTTTTTATTTACAAAACTCATATTTTTCTTAAATTATCGAAAATAAAAAAGAAGAATTTAAGTGACGAAATTTGAGAAAAAGTATATAATTCAAAATTTTCGTAAATTTTTTTCCGAATTTTCGAACTTTTCGAAAGCGATTTTGGGTTTGGTTTGCAAAAGTTTAGGGAAGTTTTTCCTAAACTATAGATAAGAATTTAGTTGATTAAATTTGAAAAAAATTGTCCCTGCTATTTTCGTGTACGCAACTGTATCTACATGTATTTCACATATAGGTATACATATGTATGTATGTACCCAAATAAATTACCTTAACGACCGGTAAGTAGAAAAAATATGCTCGAATCCTCCGAACAATTTTTTTTTCGTCAATTTCCTGCTTCCATGCATATTCGCGCGTCCAAATCGGCGGACGCGAAAAAATTCGAGTTCAAAAGATTAAACATAAAATCAACAAACATTAAACATAAACAAGGTGGCAAAATAAAAAACAAGAACTGAAATAAAAATGCATGCAACATAACGCAGCTTGTGTTGGATAAAAGCAAAGAGACGCAGAAGAAGCCATGCACCAGAGGATATTGATAATATCTATTAAAAAAAAAAATTTAAAAAAAACACCAAACGAATGGTAAAACTGGCTAATGGAATTTTAAAATTTTTGCGCCGCTTTTTATTTGTTGTTGTTACTTGAAAATATGCAACAGCAATTGCTGTTGATTGCTCACGCTCCACAATCTCTGCACAACGGTAGCAACATAAAACGGCGATTGACCGAAACACCAACTCACTTTGGCATTTGACTGTCAATGGTGCCATCATTCAGTGTGCTGTGCCGTGCACATAATTCCGTCACGTACAATCAAATGGTTTGGGGCATGCAAAAATTGCTATAGTCACACACGATCAACAGCAGCAGAAGCAGACAGCAATAACGAAGAAAACGTAAATATTGGTGTATGCAATCAATGAAAATTGTAAGTGGCAACAGTTGAGTGTAAGTTTAGTTGGTTGCAGTCACCACAATTTGACACCTGTGATTGCTAAATATAAGCATGAGTGTATCTGCGTTTGTGTGTGTGTGTGGGGGGGGGGGGGGGGGGCGATTACAGCCGCTTACCGGAATATGTGGGCTTGTAATGCTGTCAGTTTATCGTTGCTGCTTTTTGATTGTTTCCATTGATGTGCGATCTTGTGGTAATATTTTGATGTCAATATCCGTAATTTATGGGAATGATTGAATGAAAAATCTTGCGGAAATTATTATTATTTTATTTTATTCAATTGCTTTTAAATCGATCTATTGACGCAAAGCAAACTTATTTTTTTTATATTTTAACATGGGTTTTTTTCGTCCCCGTCAACTCAAAATTTTGTTTTTTTTGCTCCCATGTCTTTCACAGAAGTTACCTTTCTATTTATTCTTCTTTCCCCTTATCTTTTTTTCCGTTTTCATGCCTCTCCCTCTCTACCGCTCGCTCTTCCTATCCTGCACCTTTCCTTTTCCGCCTTCCTCTCAATATCTATATCTCTCGCATTCACATCTTCCTCTCCTACTCTGTATTCGTACCGCTTCTCTTTACCTCAATCTCCTTCCCACCAACTCACTATCTATCTCCGTCTCCACTTCCGATCCATCTCCGTCCCAACATCTCTACCTCATCCCCCTGTTGCCTTCCTTTTGCATTAAGCTGTATGAATATCTGCCGATTGCAATTTGAGTGTGTTCTGACTCATCCATAAAGAAAGGCGATCACGCAAACTGCGCCACTTACATCGGAATAAGTCAGCGTAACAGTGAGTATGAGGGGTTCTATGTAGTGTACAAGAATTAAGACTCAACTACAAATTTGAAAATCTTGTTGGATCTGTTTAGGGCCTAGTAAAACAACTATCGGCCAAATTTTCGTGTCACATCGTATTCCTGTAGAAGATCCACGATAAAAGAATCGGAACGTCCAGAACTCTTTACCAATTCCAAGGCAGCGCAATTTATAGCTTCTTCCTATCTGATTGTCAACTTCACTTCAAATATGAATATCTCATACACATATATAGCAGGCAAGTTTCTGGAAATCCTAAGTTATTAATGAAAGAAGAGCATAGTATTAACTGAGATAGACAGCCGAATACCTTAATATTGCAAAATTCTCGAGATTTACCGAATCTATTCTCGGCAAAGACCTTTAATATAGATAACACTCCCCAAAAGCTTCGAAGAGTGGTATTATCGTTACAACCACAACAACAATTCAAGACAGGCCCCAAAAAAAGCGACTTAACTTGATGATTGGAGTGACACAAAAAATACGGGGGAGCGGCTGTATGCTGTTGTAGGAGGATTCGCTGTGAGGGCGCGATGAATGCATTTTATTGGATAGCCAAGTAGTACTCAAAGCGGTAAACTCCTCACCCGCTTCGTCTAAGGCCGGCAGCATCTGAAAGGGGTCGATTCATACCGCAGATCACTTCGCAAAAGTCACGCCAATATGGCTTTCTGGCTTCAGGAAAATTTAGAGCAACGAAACGGCAAACGAACTTGCAAAGGCAGGTTCACTGCTGAATATTGCGGTCGAGATTTATCATCCACCCACATGAACAAAAAAAAAAACATACATACCCTTTTCCAGGAGAAAGCGGACTCTAGGTGTTACTTCTCGGACATATACAATAAAGAAAGAAAACTTGGTCAACTTACAAAAGTATAATGCCACAATTACGGGACACTGACTCCTTAGCCTGTATGCGGAGAAATTGGGGATCCCTTTTAACAGCATTTGCAAGGGCAGCTATACTTATATCGGAACTACAGGTAGTTGGTTTTTAAATTTTTTAAAAATATCAGATAAATATTAATGACCGAACCAAACACATTGAACGGAGCACCGACTTGTCCTTCTAAAAAGAGTAGAAATCGGCTCCAGGAGAAAGTGAACGGAAATGTCACCCGGTGCGCAACTTGAGCTCGGTTTTTCAATATCGGAACAACACAGCAGCCAGCCAACCGGCCTTTACTTCAACTCAAGCCCTTATTCATGTATCATTCAGTTACCTCTCACAACTCAGTCCTTTGTTTGTAATTAGGAATTTGTTTGTTCCATTTATCTTCGTCTCTGCTTCGTTTTTTTTTTTCAAATATTTAGAGTTAGTGTTTGTTTTAAGAAAATTTTGGAAGTAACGTAGTTCGTTTCATAATAAATCGTTAAAGAGAAATGAGATCTGGCATTCCCTCCCTTCCCTCTTCGCCTCAATCAAAGCTATAGTGTTTATTTTTACTACAATTCAAAAGTTCCAATACTTCTTTTCGAGAAATTTCCAAACACTTCGTTTTCGCGATAAGAATTTCGTGATTGAAAACTATATTTACTGAAAACTTCAAGATGATCTGCAGAGGCGCTGAATTTGCCAAAGAACACAAAAAATTTTTATTTCATTCATGAGCTGTCGGCGTAACTGATTAACGCCCTTCGAAAAACTCCATCAAGTTATACCATATTTTCTTGGACTATTTCGGGAATATGTCGGAATGACTTCAGGAACACTTCAGGATTATATTTTTAAAGCCATAGCCCAACTATTTCGGTGGAATTTTTGAGCAATTTAGGATAACTTCTGGATTTTTCGGAATTATTTCGAGACCATTTCAGGACCAATCACAAAATTTTTGGAACAATCTTAAGATTAGAATAGCCCAACTATTTCGGTGGAATTGTTGAGCAATTTAGGATAACTTCTGGATTTTTTCGGAATTATTTCGAGATTTTTTCAGGACCAATCACAAGATTTTTGGAACAATCTTAAGATTAGTTCGGGATTATTTAAGTATGACTTTGGTACAACTTTCGGATCATTTCGAGACTATTTCAAACACATTTAAGGACTAATTTTGGGACTATTTCGGAATCACTTTGAAATAATTTACGGAAACATTTCGACACAATTTCGGGACCAATTTAGAGCAATTACAGGATCAATTCGAGATTATTTTAATTACTGTTTCAAGTTCACTTTGGAACTATTTTTGGAATCATTTTGAGGCTTTTATTCACTCTTAATATATATACCGTCGATCGTTCATATACGAATTGAAACCAAATGGCCTCATGCTCAAATTAAATTTTAAAATAATTAGTCAATCATTTAATTATTAAATAAATAAAACCACTTAAAAGAGAAAACATCAAAAAGCGATTATTAAATGTTAAATTCCTACGCTTGCGTGACTGTAAGCCAAGGGTTACAAGCATTTCACATTTAAAAGCTATCAATGCCGTTGGAAGCAGCCAATACTTAATATATCACGATAATGGTCAAAAGCAATCAACAGCTTATGTTAACGAAGCGAATATAAATCAGCACATTAATTATGCATTTACAACAAAAGACGAATTAGAAAGACAACAATAAAAGTAAAAGCTATGAATATACTTAAACAAAGAAAGGAAGACAAAATGTAGCAAAAAGCATGAAACAAAAATGAAGATGATGAATACCGTACAAATGAAACAAATTAAATTGAGATACATAATTTTGTAACTCCTACATTGCCAACTGAACCGCAACAATTTGGAAATGTTGTTGAACAAACAAACACACAAAAATAAAAACATAAACGATGTGAAGATTTTGCAAAGAAACAGTATAGCGAACAACATCAAAAGGGAACTTGGAATCGAGGAAATAGCCAATTGACAAGGCCATTTGCTGGCTTGTTATCTTTAGCAAAAAAAAAAAAAAAAAAAAAACCAAAAACAACAACGCAAGCCTTACAGCTAATATAAACTCATCGATGGATCGTCAAGTATCTTCCTGGCCAATAAAACTAAGGAAAACAGAAAAGCGCAAGCAAAACAAAATACTTCATAAAATACGTAATATTGTAATAAACAAAATGAAAATAACAAAAATAAAATTACAGGCA
Organism: Eurosta solidaginis; assembly: GCF_040869045.1. NCBI lineage: Eukaryota > Metazoa > Arthropoda > Insecta > Diptera > Tephritidae > Eurosta > Eurosta solidaginis. The sequence goes on from NC_090320.1 coordinate 245,502,125, forward strand.
ACACAAAATGACCTTGTAATAACAAAAACACTTAAAAGACAAGCGACAACAAAAATAATAACAACAAACTAACCATACAACTGGCAGCGAAATACAACGCAGCTAAAAAGCAAAGAAAATAACAAAACATGTTTTTCTTAAGTGACAGCTGAAAGTGCAAGTCAATTTTTGTTTTTGTAAAAGCTATATGATGTTGGTGTTTTTTTGTGCGAAATGTGTATTGTTGCCATCATTATTGGTAATATTTTTACATTTTTCATCACGTCTTTAATAATAATAATATCTTTTTTATATACGTATATTGCACCGCTTTGTCAAGCCATGAAGCTCTCAATGAGCTAACAAGCTCAAATTATTCGCATTACCTTTGTTAGGAACATATGCTTTTGAAATGAGTTTTTGCACATATTGCTTGTAATGGCTGATTGTAACGACAAAGAAAGCGAGGAATAAAATTTAATAAAGCGATTACACACAAATTTTATGAGACATCGTTTTGGCAGGATGAGGACTTCTCGCGTTAAATCGGAGAATGCACTGTTGGAATACCTAAAAGATGCCATTAGTCTTTGAAGACGTCAGCGTCATGGAAGGGGTCCATCTTAAAAAACCTTAGCACTCATAAGAGGATTCTTGCAATCTCTTTATATCGGAAGAATTCAGTGGCAGTGGCTGAGCAGTAACTGCAACTAAATCTGTGAAGAGAGTACGGGTAGATATTAGCTAGTGGAGTAGGGGAAGGCAAATACCTTAAGATCCTGTATATTTGCAAAAAAAAAAGAATAAAGCTTAACTTTTGTAAGCCTTACTTTTGCCTTTACCTTCAGTGCGCCTGACACTAATTCGCATTTCGCAATCTGGAGTAGTTTGGATCTAGCATTTTTCATATTTATAGAACCATGATTTATAAGGGCTGACACTTTTTCGCATTTTACGATCTGTAGTATTTCAGACCCAACATTTGTTATTGCAATTAGAGAAAAACTTGTGAATGTAACAATTACCGCCAGGGGTCGGTTCACCCAGATTTCGGATTGGAATGTTCTTTCGGATCAACCTTTTCAGATCTACGATACACTAAAATCTATCAGGAGTGTCTTAGTAAAATCTCTCCCAGTAATCCTGGGCATAGTAATGGGGCCTGTATTATGATAACATGAAGACATTGCTATCATGATCCTCTTCAATAGAAACGCAGCCCTAAGAAACGGCTAATACAATCTAGTGATTAAATTGGAACTTTGTTTCGAATTTCTCAGCATACGTACAGCTCAATGACTGCTCCAATGATATGAAGCCTCTCAATGTCCACTATCAATCACCAGCATTCTTTTAAAATAGGTAGAACGGTTAACTGTAAATACCTCGCGCCCATAAAAGTCAGTATAGCATCAGAAATCGTTAGAATCTTAGATCCGTAGCAAATCCGAATTTTTGCAAGTTCAATGCCAGGAAAACCCCCGTAATTAACGAAGGCATAAGCGGCCGTGAAGTTGCCAGAAGGAGGATTTATATCAAGGGTAAGGCAAGTAAATAATTTTCTAAATTTAATATCTATAAAGAGGGTTTGAAGGTTCTTTATACGTTTGAGGAGTTCTCTTATCCGTACAGCTTCCTTAAGTTTTCGGCTGGTGCAATTGCGCTTACAATAGCAACAACAACAACAAGCCTAAGGTCTTCCTCTTAAATCCAAAAGGAGTTTGGAATATTCCACCATGAAATTTAGCTTCTTTGTTCTACTTCGAACTGCAAATGGAAGCTGTTGTTGTTGTAGCGATAAAGACACCCCCGAAGGTTTTAAGGAGTGTTATCGATGTTGGTGATCCTTTTTCGGGTATAGATCCGGTGCGTTCCGGTAACAGGCACCATTAAGTTACAAGCCCGACCATCTCGAGAATGAGTTAATATGATCATATTGAACCTACGACGACCTAGCACCCTTGCTCCATGAAGAGCTTGGTGCCGCCAGAGCCTCGGTTGCTAAAGAAACAGGATTCGCCAAGGATAAGTGAGGTTGACAACTGGGTTGGAGAAACTATAAATTGCGCTGGCGTATATATTCTAAACTCCCTGACCCCGAGGGTGCAAATGGAGACTGAGCAATGAGTTTGAAACAATTTCCTTAATTTCTCATGGGGCTGATATGGAAGCTCTACAATAAGGTGAGGAATCCGCCATTTTTTTCTGGGACAGCTTTTTTCATATGTCCCGGTTGTATAGAAATCTGCGCCAACAAACGTGATTTTCTTGCTCTACGATTTTCAAACTTCCCCTTAAGACAAAGCAAATCTTTTTGGAACATATACTCGTTTAAGTCATACAAAGCGGCAGGAATGCAACTCCAGAGATTTATGTGGAATTTCTATAGCTACCTGACTCCCATTCGCGGCACCCACTCCAAGCAAGGTTATGCCCAAAAATATCATTCCAAATGGAAAAGCTCTCACTACTTTTTAAAGGACTTCACGCCAATCACTCTAATATTGTATCGCTCAAAAACATTAGAACGTGGGATGTCTCGAGATCCACCGTTGGAATCTTGTCGTATGCTGGAATGCTGCTGACAGAGATCAATCAAGGCGCTGTTCGAGAGCATATTTAAAGCCACTCAGCTTTTCCATCACAATTTTCAAACCCAAATATATGGGGCGAATAATTTTACATATATAAGTATGTTGTGGAAGATCTAGAAAGTTGGACATGGTCATATCAAATGTCCAGCGATGTTCGGTCTAGCGCCTTAATTCCACAAATCCAACGGGAGTGAAATTATCACTTATATGAAAGTAACAACACCAACAAAAAGTTAACGGAAAAGCCTTAATTCGATTGCCAAGCTGCTGAGAGGCCAACTGACTACAAAGAATTTGCATCGCAAGAAGTCATTTTCCTTTTTGTAGTGAGACAAAAGAAATACTTCGTCTATCTTAATTTTATCTAATAATCCCGTGATTTGAATATACTTTCATCCCCTTATTTGGTACCTTAATAATTTCTGATATGCTTTATTTTTGCAAATGGAATATTTCTCTTTCTTGGCTAATCACAATGGTGTCATATTTTTTTTGTTCCATATGTTTCTGTTATGCGAATAATGATATCATCTTTGTATGGCCTTTGATGGCTCATCTATATAAATCGTGCGGCCACCGTGGTGTGATGGTAGCGTGCTCCGCCTACCACACTGCATGACCTGGGTTCACACCCCGGGCAAAGCAACATCAAAATTTTAGAAATAAGGTTTTTTAGAAGAAAATTTTTCTAAGCGGGGTCGCCCCTCGGCAGTGTTTGGCAAGCGCTCCGGGTGTATTTCTGCTATGAAAAGCTCTCAGTGAAAACTCATCTGCCTTGCAGATGCCGTTCGGAGTCGGCATAAAACATGTAGGTCCGTCCGGCCGATTTGTAGCGAAAATCAATAGCAGCAGGACGCAAATTGGAAGAGAAGCTCGGCCTTAGATCTCTTCGGAGGTTATCGCGCCTTACATTTATTTATTTTTATATAAATCGTGAGTAATTTTTAGCGCATAATGATGTCATTATGCCAACAAAGACTATGAATTAATTTATCTTAGGACGAAAAGGCCAAATGATTTTACTTTTTCAGTTGATATTTATAATAACAAAAAGTTCTTTCGACAAAGGAAGACATGTCCCCTAGATAATACCAAGTATGAAAAAGTGAATATTTGCGTGACCAAAAATTTAGTTGATTATTTCAAAACAAGATGATCCCAACCCAAAAGAAGTTATTTTTATCTCTTTTATTGAAATGTGCATGAAAAAAAAATATATATATTGTTGAAGTAAAACTTTTTAGGCGGCTATGCGATTAAAAGTCAAAATTGACTCCACAGTTCTACCGAGCATCTACTCTAGTAGGACCATTAGTAATGGGGTTAAGAGATGCTCGCTATCAGAAAATTTGTTGGCTGGTAGTTCTAAAATAATTGTTTAGGCCCACTTCGCATAAGGGATAGTTTCCCAAAATTATTAGGTGTTGTTTTTATGCCAATTAGGGGATCTACTTTGGAAGATACTTGTGGTTATTTCAAAGACGCTTGGGAAATCAATCTGTTACGAAAAATTTACTGTTTTTAAAAAAGTAAAGCAAAAAAATCACTGTTTGAAAAAGAATAAATCGTTTTAAAAAGGAAAATATAGTCAAAAAGTCACGCAGACTGTGAATACATCCCATTTTAAAAAGTCACAATGACTTATATACTCGCCTCCTAAAAGTTAATGTCTCAAAAGGTTTAGAGATTTTAACTGCGCCAAAGTAGTCAAGGGTGTTATTATAGACTTTGTAACAGTTTTGCTTTCTAAATACCTTTTACAGTTTTTATGACAATTTCTGCAGAACAGTCAGTCGATGAAATGAGCGGTTACGACTAGAGTAACCCTTTGGAGAAGGCTAAATTGTCTCAAAAGCTAGTGGAAAGTCACTGTGGCTAAAATAAACGGTTCGAAAGTTACGGTGACTAATATATAATAATAATTCCCCCAGCGGGTTGGGGGGCTTAGAATATACCCGCGGTAGGTATGCCTGTCGTAAGAGGCGACTAAAATGCCAAATTGATTCAAGGGGTTGTGTAGCACAACCCTCTTAAGAGGTTGCCAGCGTAATATATAACATCTCCAATTGGGTCAACCTCACCTACCCGTGGCGAATCCTATTTGCCTAACCCTAGTGAGATAACGTACGTCTGTGAGACGTACGCCGTTTTAATTTTGCTCTCAGTCTCGCACAATCGTAAAGAGAGAACATTCTCATTCTTAGTTTTCTCAGCTACCATTACCAGCTTGTCAGTGGGAGGTGTTTTTCCGAAGTAACTTTTTTGTTTGCTGAAATATATACTATTGTTTTTTAAAAATACGTCTAAGAGACGTATCGTTATCTTTTACGTGACTACAAATTTTATATGTAATTTTTGCCTAAAATGGTAATTTTAGCTAATATTTTTTTAAGTATTCAATCGAAGTACAAAAAAATTTATTTTATTTTAAATTTTTTGGTATAAATTGAGGTCCTTCGAAAAATACTGATTTTTGTAAAGACAAGCCCAAGAAAAGGCAAACTTAATTCTTAATATATTAAAAAAAGGATATTTTCTTTAAAAGCCATTTGAAACAAGTGAATATATATCAAATAAATGATTAAAAAAAAAAAAAAACATTTTAGTTTTTTTTATATCTATAGGGTCTTTAAACTTGAACACGTCTCTCATACGTACGTTATCTTTCTAGGGTAAAAAAATAATGTTATTTTTGTAGGGTTAACAGCCGAGGATCTGGCAACCTCGAACTCCTGATGTATCGAGGGGGTGCGAGGGCGCTATGGCCTAGAAGGTGTCATGTGGTCATACAAAAGTTGTTCCCGAGATGGTCGGCCTAGTACCTTTATGGTGCTTGTTTCCCGAACGTACCGGATATATATCCGGCAAAGGCCCATCAACACCGATAACACTCCCCAAGGCCTTCGGGGAGTGTCGTTATATATGATCGGTTTCAAAAACTCACTGAGTCTAATAACATCGGCTCCAAACAGTCACTGTGAGAAAAACAATTACACTTTGCCATAAAAGTCAAGGGCATCGTAGTTGGTTTTCTGATCAATTGGGGTTAGTTTTCGACAGCTCTTGTAAACACTTCAGCTTCACGACCGACGACCAACTACATTTTTTTATATCGGGGACGTACTTCAGCCACTTTTCCGAAACAGTTATTTGTTTCAGTATTCCTTTATTTCAAATAAAGTAACCGTTGTTTTTTCCGAAACAATTCTGCAATAATTCTCAATAAGATTCTGTACCGCCTGAACCCGAAATTACACCTAAAGTTCTTCCAAACGACTTCAAAAGTCAAAGTTTTTGAACCCAACTAGTGTGCAAATATTTATGTAACGTTTCCCATTCATGTTAGTAGACTCAACAAAGCTGTTATGGAGGGGTAGAGGAAGAAAGCGAGGCGGGTTTAAAGATAGAATGAGAGGAAAGGAAATGAAAACGATTGGAAGTTAGGTAAGAGAAATGAAGAAAAGTGAGAGAGAGAAATTTTTATTATAAAGAAAGGAGTAATTTGAGAACAGCGGTAAAAATATATACCAAAAAGTTATTGTTTTACTATCTGCTTCTGATCGAAAGCGATATTGTCACCCAGTTACCGATTTGATATTGGATTGTTATCGCAAAGTCATTGGCTACGTATTTGTTTTTTTTTGGGCTTGTCATCGACGACTTCCAGATTTGTCATCGATTTTACACTTAAACTTTATCGATTTGCTGTTAACAAATTGGTAACACTGCCATAACAAATCAATAACCTTTCACTAGCAAATTGATAACTTTTTGATAGAAAATCGATAACTTTTGCATAGCAAATCGATAAATTTTCGATAAACTTTTAATAACACAGCGATATTTTTCAATAAATAATCGATATATATTCGATAATAAATAGATCGATTTCCAATAACTTTATGAGAACAAATGAATAGCTTAGTTATCGATAGCTTCTTGGTAGAAAATCAATAACTTTGTGATAGATAATCGATAACTTTTCGATAACTTTATGAAAACACACATCGGTATCTTTAAAATAAATAAACCATGCATATTCGATAGTAAATTGATACATTTTCGATAAACTTATGAAAACAGATGAATAAATTTGTTATTACAAATATATAACTTTTTGATAACATTTCAATAAATCATCGGGAAATTCTCCATAAAAAATCTATACATTTTCGACAGAAAATCAATAAATCGTCGAATAAAAAATCGATACCTAGTCGATAACTTTTGTTATAGGCAGTTAGGTTTTGAAACTTCGACAATAATTCGATAGCTTGTTTGTATGTCGTTCGAACACATCGATGATATATTGATAGCTCGTCAATAAGAAATATATAACACACCAATATTCAGTCGATTAATCGATGACTCATCCAAAGCAAACAGTTAACACTTCGATGTCACATTGATAATGCGCCGTCCGATCTCGGTTATGGTTTCTGTTTTAACTTCTAAATTTTCCTTTCTTTTCACGTCCTCATAATTTTCCCGTTCGTTTCCTTTCCTTTCCTTTACTTGCCATGATTTGGTGTCCGATTTCGCTTTTATAAGTTTAAGCACGAGTTTGCAAAACCACTGCCGAACTTGCCAAACCACCCCGAATATAAAAACTTTTTCTAAACTATTTTAATGTTGCTTTTCACGGACTTTAATATTGAACCTTCGATGTGGTAGGCTTCCACTAATATTAGATGAAAATTTAGACAGCGAACGTCTGGCCGATCTTCAAAATTTGAAAACTTAATTCCTCTAACCTTGGGGTAGAGTTCACTAAAAATTTTGGTAATCAGCCGACGCTCTCTCTCAATTCATATATAAATAAATGTATGGCACGATAACCTCCCAAGAGGTTTTTGGGTCGTGCTTCTCTGCCAATTTGCGTCATTCTCCTTTTAATTTCTCCTAAAAATTGGCGGGACCGCACCTGCATATTTGTTTTATGCCGACTTCGAACGGCATCTGCAAAACAGATGAGTTTTCAGTAAAAGCTTTTCATGGCAGAAATATACTTTTCTTCTAATTGAAAAACCAGTGTCTTCGGTGTGGTAGGCGGAGCACGCTACCATCACACCACGGCGGCAGCCAATATTCCAATATTCTGAGGTACACTATTAAACAATTTAAGAAGTTTAACTTCTATCTCGTGTGCGGTGCTATGAGCGTTTTTTTTTGTAATATCTTCCTTATTGTTTGATCGACTTATGAAACTTTCAGGCAGCTTAAATTCCAATTTTTTCTTTGCTTTTTATTTCTGTGCTCTAGCTTGTGAAAAATACGTAGTAAGTTCCGTTAACTTTTAGGTAGTGCAGTTGTGCCGTGTCAGTGATGCCAACCAACTATTTTTTCCGCTAGCCAACAGCATCTGATAACAAAACAAAAAAAAAAAACAAAACACAAGTAAGGAAGGATAAGTTCGGGTGTAACCGAACATTACATATTCAGCTGAGAGCTTTGGAGACAAAATAAGGGAAAATCACCATGTAGGAAAATGAAGCTATGGTAACCCTGGAATTTGTTTGTACGACAAGGGTATCAAATGGAAGGTATTAAAGAGTATTTTAAAAGGGACTGGGCCATAGTTCTATAGGTGGACGCAATTTCGGGATATCGCTATAAAGGTGGACCAGGTGGGACTATAGAATGCGTTTGTATGATATGGGTCAAATTAAAGGGGGATCAAATTAAAGGTATTAATGAGGGTTTTAAAAGGGAGTGACCCTTAGTGGTATATGTGAAGGCGTTTTCAAGATCTCGACCTAAATGTGGACCAGGGTGACCCAGAACATCATATGTCGGGTACTGCTAATTTATTTATATATGTAATACCAAGAACAGTATTCCTGCCAAGATTCCAAGGGCTTTTGAATTCGCCCCGCAGAACTTTTTTATTTTCGTCTACTTAATATGGTTGGCGTCACACCCATTTTACAAAGTTTTATCTAAGGTTATATTTTGCATCAATAAACCAATCCAATTACCATGTTTCATCCCTTTTTTCATATTTGGTGTAGAATTTTGGCATTTTTTTTATTTGGCGTAATTGCCGATATCGAAAAAGTAGTCGGATTTCGGCCATTTTTTACGCCAACACAAAGTGAGTTCAGATGACTGCGTGAACAATGTTTAGTAAAGATATATCGATTTTTGCTCAAGTTATCGTGTTAACGGCCGAGCGGAAGGACAGACGGTAGACTGTGTATAAAAAGTGAGCGTGGCTTCAACCGATTTCGCCCATTTTCACAGAAAACAGTTATCGTCATATAAGCTATGCTCTTACCCAATTTCACAAGGATTGGTAAATTTTTGTTCGACTTATGGAATTAAAAGTATTCTAGACAAATTAAATAAAAAAGGGCGGCGCCGCGCCCATTTTGAAATTTTTTTTTATTTTTGTATTTTGTTGCACCATATCATTACTGGAATTGAATGTTAACATGATTTACTTATATACTGTAAAGTTATTCAATTTTTTGTTAAAATTTGACTTTAAAAAACTTTTTGCTTTTAAAGTGGGCGTGTTCTTCATACGATTTTGCTAATTTTAATTAGCACATATATAGTAATAGTAGTAACGTTCCTGCGAAATTTCATCATGATATCTTCAACTTACAGGTTGCAAAACTTCTAAATTATCTTCTTTCAAAAGTGCGGGGTGCAACGCCCGTTGTCCAATATTTTACCAATTTTCTATTCTGCGTCATAAGGTGAACCCACCTACCAAGTTTCACCGCTTTATCCTCTCTGGTAATGAATTATCGCACTTTTTCGGTTTTTCGAAATTTTCGATATCGAAAAAGTGGGCGTGGTTATGGTCCGATTTCGTTCATTTTAAATAGCGATCTGAGATGAGCGCCCAGAAACCCACATACCAAATTTCATCAAGATACCCCAAAATCTACTCAAGTTATCGTGTTTACGGACGGACGAAGGGACCGACGGACGAACATGGCTAAATAAATTTCTTTTTTCGTCCAGATAGTTTTGATATATAGAAGTCTATATCTATCTCGATTAGTTTATGCCGTTACGAATTACCGTTATGCGAACAAAATTAATATACTCTGTGAGCTCTGCTCAGCTGAGTATAAAAATAAACCCGGAATTGTGTCACTGCAAAGTTTGATGTGAAAAGGTTTCCGCCATTTCGCTCTTTTTAATTATTTACTTTTCGTTTTTCTAACAAAACTTTTATCATTCATCACAAAGTTCAGCAAGAACATTGCTTGGCATCACTAAACTTGTTGACCTCTCCACATTTTACCCTTTTAATTCATTTGTCCACCTCCAACCAGTCGCCAGTTTGCCCTAATCTTGCTTGTTGACAAATTGTCTTTCTCTTGGTTGTCATCGCGTTCACTGGCCCTTGGATGTTGAGATTTAGCAACCTTTTGCATTACTTTGCTTTCTCTTTTTCCGGATTGCAGCACTTCGCTGATTTTTGCGCTTCAGTTAGAATAGAATTTAAATACGGCCGGCCGCATGTTCTATGTTTAATCACCGCCAGTCAGTGTGGCATACATTTTAAACTATGCCGGCTTATTCAGTTAGCTTTATAATTTCAATTCTATTTGTACTTTGTGCTCTGTGGTCAATTAATTATTTCTAATAATAATCGCGCACAAGGAGAGCAGTTAATACAAAAGTGAAAAGTTTGTTTGAAAAAAATGTCTCGGCTTTTCACATGATTTTGTTTATGCTAATTATGGCTGTAATTACTGTATTATATATCTCTTTTTTGTTGTACATAGTATAAAGTGCACTCACAGCTTGTTTTATATAGAACTCGGTAGCTATTTGAAAAAAATTAGATTAAAAGGTAATAAAGTGTCTACCATTATTCATTACGTCGACTGTAATCTTAAGTGGGCGCTGCATGAGTTTAGAGAAAGGAAAGATGAAAATAAATTTATGATCTCTGAAGGGTAATTACTTCATAGCTATGTTGACCTCTTTTAAACTCGTTGATATGTATATATATAAAATATTTTATAAGACCCATCTGGTAATCTTTGTTGTTTTAGCAGGGCATTTCTTTGTACATATATGGGACTAGCGAATATAATTTCACGACAACGCTGTAATTATATAATGGTGTGTAAGACTTACCTAGATAGAAGAGTAGAGAAGGTGGTTATCGCATACTACTCATGCATGGGAAGAGTTAGTATAAACGGGCCCATTATTGGCTTGCAGTCAAACCAACTAGTACTTCGGATACTAGAACAATACTAATTTGCAAAAATTGAAACTAGTTCGAGTTCTGTATTCTTTCCATCTTAGCAACTATTATTTTTAACACAGAGATGACCTTACTTACTTACTTAATTAGGGCTTAACCGTTTAAACGGTTATGGTCGCCTCCAACAAGGCGCGCCAGTCGCTTTTTCGCTCTGCCAATTGGCTCCAATTGGTCACACCAATTTTAAATCATTTTCACTGATCCGTCTAGCGGAATGTGGGATGAACTTTTCCTCTGTTTCCACAGGTGGATTCCGATAAAAATACTTTCTTAGCCGGAACTTCATCTTTAATTCGCTTATTTGTCTGGCCACTCCAATAGATGTCACAATTTTTAAACTCCTTTCTTCCTTGCTTTGACCAAACGAATTTCTAGGATGGCGGTGATGTCAGATTTTGCGTTGACCAGGACATCAACTAGCCGGGCATTTGCACCTTTCCCATTGAGGGAACGGACGTGCCTGGGTATGATAACAGTGTTCACCGCGCGCCTCAGTGTGCATTAGGCTTAGGGCCTCCTTATGTTTATATATATCAACCGGCTGAGTTGGTATGTGCCGTATCTCTCATGTTTTCTGATCTTTCTGGGAGGCAGGGCTAGATAAAGCAGTTGTTGGCTGGGATTCCCCGCCTTGTGACAATTCATTATGCTCCTTTAAGGTGAGCTCTTTCGCCTCACGTTTGCTGGTGGTGTACAGGGGTCATAAGAAGACATCGCGTGAGTGCAGTAATTTGGCAGGCTTGCAACCTTTTCCAGTGTGTGTGTTTTAAAGTCGAGCGACTAAACTGGCGACGCGTAGCTTATGAGCGACCGACCAACTGTAAGTTGTGCTGCTGGCAAGCGACTTGGAGATTTCCTTACGGCTCTGTACTTTTGATACAATTTCGTGGGATGGGTCATAAGGGTAAAAGTGCTTTCGAGCGTTACACCTAAGATCTTTGGGTGACTCTCAGTCGATAGCGCAAAGCCATCGTGTTCCTTCCACGTCTTATTAAGACTAGCTGTGGACATGGCTATTTCAGATCGTGCAACGTACGCCACCTCGATGTTTAGAATTAACCTAGAATTTGAGGTTTCGCTCCTAAATTGAACCGAAGCTTGCCGACTACTCAGATAATTTGCGGTCCATCTTTCATCTAAAGAGATTGTTTGCTGACTACTTGGCTTCTGACTGCGTGGTGCATACCTAGCGTTATTTTAGCCTGCCTTGATAACATTAGCACTTAGGTCGTGTCCAAATGGAGCGTTAAATATTAATCTTAACCGACATTGACTCAGCCATAAAGCTTACGAAGTTTAGATGTTGGAATGAGAAGCGGTATGGCCAAGGTGGTATCCAGAAGCCTCCCCCATGTCGATTCGACAACAAACTCTCTTTCACCCACACTGAACCTTGACGGGAGTTGTATGGTGAGCATTTCCACGGGAATAGATAAGTCAGCCGACATAGTTCGCTGGGATGGGTGTTACCTCACTCTACACTGACGGGTCCAAAATGGCACACTCAAGTGGGTGCCTGGTCATACAAATGGCAATGAAAATGCGCATGAGCTAGTAAAGGCCGGTGCATCGTTAGAAATCATAGAGGCAGTCACGGTGCAGCGACCACTCACATCAATAAAAGATGTAAATTATCACCAATTCATAATTGGCTGAAACAATGGGTATCCACTTCAACAACCGTTCTATAAGCTGTAAAGAGGAGTGTTGGAAGGAAATATTTGTTCTATTACATTCTTCTTTACAAACTGTAGGACTTACTTTCCTATAACGCAGAAATCGATTAGAACTGAGTTACTCAAAATGCCCTTTTAAAAGCGAAACTATCTTTTGCAACTCCTCTGGCCGCACCTTTATTAATGCTTATCTTGGACTCAATGAGCTTGAAAAATACAAGAGCTAAGTAAGGCATTAATGGGCAGAAATAGTACAAGTGACAGCATAGTCACGGGCGGGTCTTCGGGCTCTCCTCGTCAGCAACGACACCATCTTGTTATTCGATGTGGAGTTGGCAAATATTTATGTACTGTGACTTAATCACAGCTAGTAAAAGATCACAGTAGATCGCAGGAACCATCTGGAATGAATCGGCGTGACTGACTGAGCATGAAAGAATTTGCATGTCGTTCAGAATAACGCCTACCGATAATGACAATAGACCCACTCACAGATTTCATCGCGGCCACAGTAAGCTGCGACAACATGACCAAACGATCCTTTAAGCCCAAATCATGGCTTTATTAACTCATATTGGCCAATCTATTCATTCTGTGATTACTGTTAGCGTTATTGCTCACATAGATTTGTATCACATTGCTCAGTTGTCGCTGCACTGTCACACTGCCATTTCGAATTCAAAAATCATGGTGTTCATCAAAAACCGCGGTCTCTGTCATTTCTAAATCAGCATAGAGAACAGACTATTAGTTTGGCAAGCCGACAAAGAGAGGGATATCGTAAGACGCAAGAAGTGAGATAGCTGGAAAGTGAAATCACCTAAACAAATCTAAGTTCATAATAAACCATTCCCGAGATATTCGGACTAATGCCTCAATGTGGCAATTCCGGAGCTTTCGGGATCTCTATCCAGTAAAGTACCACCAACATCAGGTATCCTAAATTATCGTATATCTTGCTTAATGGAACTATTTTCTGTCATCCCTTGTAATATTTGTTTTGGAAACAAGCCGGATTGCACGTTTTGCCATGGAAGATGGCACAGCACCAAAACTGATTTGTCTTGAGCCCAAAATTGACAAGGGATGACAGAAAACCGTTCCAATATATCTGTATTAGCCATTAACATCTTAAACGCTCTCCAAAATCTTCGGGAGTCTCTTTGTCAAAACAATAACAACAACAAAATAGTAAATTGAAGGTTTTTGAAAATCAATTTTTTGAGAGCTTTCCTTATATTTGAATATGACTCTACCGGAGCTTTGAAAATTTGGTCAGTCTTTCTACAATAAATTTGAACATGTAATTCACTGTGTGATTTTAAAAGCATTAGTTGCGATTGGAAACATGACATTAACACCAGAATTGGGATATTATTGGGTTCTTAGCAATACCTTTACAGTTAAGCACGATTTGGTTTCATCAAGTATAACTTAGATGGATCAAGAGAGCTATCCAGTAAGTAGAGTTGCTCCGAACAGACTCCCTTTAGCCACTGCGTGATAGGGCAGGGGTACATCAGCCTTACCGAAGCGACGAAATGAATTGCGTTCACCTCGCGCCAGAAAGATTTAGTTAAAGATAGCATCTTCTTGGCGTTTACTCAGCTGACTTATACGCTCTCATTTTAAGAGCAGACTTGCCCATCTGTGCAACTTCGAACTGCCTGCTGCTATACTCAGCGATACAGATGTTATATAACATCAAACGGTGACCGATAGCCAGGTTACGTATTTCAAGACCATAATCTTGAGTTAAGAGCCGTTATTCCATCTTAAATGTAATTAATTTTATTGTTGTTGCAACCGCCTTTCCCGCTCTTCTTTTGGCGCTGCCAATTTTAATCTTACATTCGATTCGATCTACTTAAAAATCGTTACAGTGATATATCCGGTGCAATAACAAATATGTACATATGTAGATCTTCTGACACGCTGGGTGACAAATGACCATTCGTCGAGATCCACTCATCTAACCTCTCATTGACCTACAGGGAATATTAACAAGATTCACTATTCCTAATTGGAAAACTCGTAGATATGTACATACATATATTTTAAATTTAGTTCACATATACCTACAAACACTCACACGAAGAATACCTTGTCAATTAACTCTTGGAAATTTTGACCGAAATAGGTAAAATCGAATTCGCTTTGCTGACCTATTTCATTTAGTATTGGAATGTTTTTAATCACCCAAAAGCCCATCGAAATCGAAATGAATATGAAGAAAAAATAATAAAAATTTAAATGCAAGCTAGGCCCCACTAGAAGAGTATCAGACGATCCACAGCTGTTTAGCTTGCAAGTGATATGAAAATATTGCGGAGGTAAGTTGACCGAAGCTGCAATAGGACTCGAAGTTCTGTGCCATGATTTGCAGGAGTTGAAATAAGGAGCGAGATGGAGAAGTAAAAGAGTTAAATATTGGTTGTACTTAAGGATAGACAAATGCCTACGGTTGTTCAAGGCTTCGCATCCCACCAAGGCTATATATCGTTGCGTTACTTTACTGGAAGGCATAAGAAATGGAAAAGTCATGCATGCATGTAAGAAGAAAGAGATAGCGCTATTTGTCGGACATGCGGTTTCAGCAGAAAAGGCAGAGCTGACACGCATAAGAAAAAAAGAGAAAAAATAAATACCGCTAGACTTGGTTTTGCTCAAAATAAGTAGCCTCAAAGAAAGTAGTATGATAAGCTTAACTTCGGACCAATATCACAGCAAATAGGCAGCGGGTAAGAAACTTTTTTACTGCGGCACAAACGCTTGGGAAATGAGCAACTTCATAGAAATACAAGAAAATTTGGCGAAGTAAACTACTTTGTTACACAAATACTCTCTAAAGTGGGTTTTGTCAAAGGCTTAGGTGGCACTCAGTCAATTCAGGTTCAATAAGAGGTCCTGAAAACCGACACTGATTAAAACACAGAATTTCTAGGCTAAGATCTAGCGTAAGCTTATGCACTGTTTTAGATTTAAAAAGTAAGGAAGGCTAAGTTCAGGTATAACCGAACATTACATACTCAGCTGCCAAATTACAGCTTGCCAAACTCTTAAATTGCCTTCTTTTAAAAGTGGGCGGTGCCAAGCCCATTGTCCAAAATTTTACTAATTTTCTATTCTACGTCATAAGGTCAACCAACCTACCAAGTTTCATCGCTTTATCCGTCTTTGGCAATGAATTATCGTATGAAGGTATCGTGGTATAAAGGTATCGTGTTCACGGACAGACGGACGGGACGGACGGACATAGCAAAATGAATTTCTTTTTTTGCCCAGATCACCTTGATATATAGAAGTCTATATCTATCTCGATTAGTTTATGCCGTTACGGGTACTGTTATGGGAACAAAATTAATATATTCTGTGAGCTCTGCTCAGCTTAGTATAAAAAGGACAACTGATTTCCATGCAAAGGGTGTGGAGGGCCAAAGAGTGAGGTAGCTTCACGAAGCAGTATGCGAGGAAGTTATTAGTTGAGGGTGGAGGGTGTCGAGAACTATTTTTGCGGTGGAATTGTGAGATGATTGGTGGTCGACAATAGTTTGATAGACGATCACGAGAGTGACCTTACAATTTAAGAAGGCAAAAGTTGCGGTAAGCTGAGAGGAGTATAGAGGCTACCAGTGTAACAGGGTGCTTCTTTAGCAGCGGGAAAGCTGACAGCCAAAAAGCCTGCCACCTACGGAGCTGCAGAAAGGCTGCATAGATTGGTATTTATCTATCAGAAGTTACTGTTGGGGAGTCATCGGCGACAAATATTGTGTTTAGCGGTTTGGTTGTCTTTTATAGCGTCAGAATGGGGCTTGTAACTGCTGGGATTTTGAAGACATCGGTGCCATTGTCTTTACTCAAGTATCAGGCGATTCGTGCAGTGACAGCACCTCTTCCACTCAGCCAGTTAGATGGAGCACTTATATATGCCTGCTTCCAGGTAATCTTTATTGCTTTAATGGTATAATAATTGAGCGAATCTTGGACGCAGGGACAATGGCAAGCTTATAAGAAATTTGAAATATGGAACGCCGTCTTTAGAAATGTGAAAGTAGTCGGGCGTAGGAAAACAGTTCCAAAAATGTTTACTGTTGTTTTTAATGATGGGGTGACATAACGTCAATGGCCTAAAAATCAATTGGTCTTATGACCACTTTAAATGGCCATAAGGTCAATCACGCGACTTGTCCATTAAGTAGGCTAAGAGGCAATTTTTTTTTAAATTGTTAGTTTGTCTTCTTTAGCCGTTACCAAGCTATAAACTTTTCTTCAAAATCAGAGCTGATCAACCCTTTTAATCTTATAGCACTTCTGTTTTTATTTTGCCCTGAATAATAGGCACAGATACAAATCTACACTCCAAATTTGAAAAAAATGTTTCAAAGAACTCCCGTATGCCCTCACATATAAATAAAATTCATATGGAGGTTTTTGATTTTCATATGTAAGTGCAAAGCAAAGACACTTTCATATGATAAACAAGCACAGCGGTGTAAAAAACAAATTTACACTAACAAATTTACAACTAAAAGTTGTTCAAAAATTTTATGGCCTTAAAAAAATCTGTAATCAAAACTGATTCATTAGAAAAATTACGCCCTTACTTTGACAAGAAGTTAAAAAAAGACATGATAAGTCGCATGTGCGCGTCTTGAGATGTTCGAGACCAGTGGACGCAAAATTTAGTACTTCGCAGATTTCTCGATTCCCATGTCTTGCTCGAGTTTTGTGTTCAGTTCGAAGTTGAACACCATGAAATTCTCCACATGTCGATCCTGAAGTACTTTTTGTGGTCTCAACCATTTCCGAGCTAAGGCTCGGGCAGTAACTGAAACTTTGTATCGACCTAGATTAGATATTAATGAAGCGAACTCGTTCAAATATTGTATTTGGCATAAAATTTGGGTCGCCATCGATTTAAAATTTAAAGAAATGGGCGTTGCTCCGCCCCCATTAGACTCAGGAACTCCGGCAGTAATTCACGTATTGTAAAAAAATTGGCGGCGGTGATCTGAATGCCATCCTAGTAACAATAATCTTTATATTTAAAAATCACGTGTCACAATGTTTGCCCGCGATGGACTCCTAAACTACTGAACCGATTTTGAATTTGTTTTGTACCCTGTGTGCAGTTTGATCTAACTTGAAATATAGGATAGGTAATATCTCAGTTTATTGTCGCAATATTATTTTATTGCAATTTCTTTTAAATGTTTACATGTATTAATAAAATGTTACATATACGCACCGGCACTCATATTTTCAGGTGGTACTTCCGTGTAATTGGTTGGCGTTTAAATAAACAACTTGCCTATCAATAAAAAATATTATAGCGAATGATATCAAGTATAGCACATCATCAGGCCCGTCGAGACGGAGGGGGATTACTCAGGAGAGTCTTTAGTTGTTCCATGAGCAATTTTTAAGCCGAATTTCAAAAGCAACGAATATTTGCATTTCGTTTTAATATTATAGTGAAGTGTGGAAAATAAAAATGTATATATATATAAAGAAAGGTTAAAATGTGTGTTAGTTGATCGCCGGTGTTTGAAGAGATGCGTTGGCCGATTTTGTTCAAGCTTTCACACAAGTTGCGTATACCTCACGCGGTGGTTATTACATAGCTTAGATTGCGATCGACGTACAGGGTCTAGAGATATAGGCCGAAAAATGGACCCGGGTACCCCCAGAATGTGTGGGTAATTTGGATATCATATGAAAGCCGTTGCTGAGAGCTCTAAAGTAATTTTCATTGTGATATTCGATTTAGTCGCATCAACCTGGCAAAACTGATAAATATGCATGCGAATCCGAAACAAGGACATGAATTAATAATACCCACATACCTATTTACATACGTCCTATGCGATTTGCCTGAAATTTGGTATATCAGTTTGCCTATATTAATATTTACGACCCTTTTTTCCGGGAAGTAGCCCGGAAACGGACTGGGACTGAGACTCGGAGTGGGAGTGGGACCGGGACCGGGACTAGAACAAAATACATACCACCCTCTGGGACAGGCAATAAGGGATGAAGGAGAATGAGAAGAACTTGAGAGAAGAGAAAATAGAGAAGGAGGAGACTGAGAAAGAGATAGAAAGAGACGAAGATGGAGATAGATGAAGCGAAAAAGACGGAGGGAAGAGTGAATAAAAGGATTAGGAAAGAGTGAAGAGAGGGAGGGTAGAGTTAGACGGAAAAAGATTATTAAAATATATGCATATAGGCCAAATTTAGAGCAGAACAACGTCTGCCGGGTTTGCTAGTAATTGAAATAAATATCAACCAGCGCTGAGTGAAGTTGTTGTGCTGGATTTTGAGAATTAAGTTTAATTGGTCTTGAGTATTGTAATATAACGATTTACGAAATGGTTTAAGGAGTCGACACATTAAAACTTTTAAGCTTTTTGAACCTTTAAAAATTTTATTTGTATGTTTTAAATACAAAAAAAAAAAAAAAAAATGGCTGTGTATCTACAATTTTGTACATGTATTGTGATTTGCACTTCAATATTAAAAATTTTTTTCAAACTGTTCAACACCTTTAGAATCGAAGCCGGTATTCTTAATCTTAGATCCGTAACATCACTAGTTTCAGATAGAAAGTTTCCATACATACAAACCATATGACATTACATATTTATAACGAAAAGTCAATAAAAATTTTGGGAGTTCAACATTTGAATTACAAACTGGGATTACAACAAAACAAACAGCACTAACACGTAACTGGAGAAATGGGACGTGTTCTGGTCAATTTTAATTAAAACGCAAATATTTTACAAATATATATAATCACACACACGCATATACATACATACACATAGATATAGAAGATACATTCATACTTATGGGAACCAATGTGTGGTGTAGCTTCTGAAGCTCTACTGCATTATTTAACTTTTGTAGAAAATTTATTTTGCGTGCCAATTGACATTGTTCAATAATACTGCCCATTGACTTTTATTGTTGTTTGCATGTATGTAGGTATGATGTCACCGCGACAAATTGATTGCACCAATTAATGTGTTTATTGAACTGACACTGAGAGTGGACACTGGTTAGTTAAAATAGTGTGTAGGGTGGTTTCACTTTGAGGTATCAGAGCGGTTAGGTTGAATGAAAAAAAAAAATGTTTTAAAATTTAAAGGTAATGAAAACAGAATTTTTTTGTCTGATAAACTCTCTTCGTAGGTGCAATAAAAAATATTTTTTCCCCGGGCGCGAGAAAACCTTACTACGCCATTGAATTCGAAAGACGTCTGTTACAGCAGATGCATTTTTATTGAAAAGATTTTTATGTCAGTTATGTACTCGGTGGATTTGGCAAATTATTGGGAGGCGTGACATAAGCTCAATGGCTTTAACATCAATTGACCTTTCGACCACTTCAAATGGTCATAAGGTTAATTTAGATGATAACCATTTGAAATGGTCACAGCATCAAATTTCAAATGGCTACAATGTCAACGATATTGACATTATGGCCATTCCCTTGTTCTGGAATGGTCATATACTAGCTGATATTTTCTGCAATGACCTTAGGGTTAATTTTATTTTAACACCTCCTCGTACTCAAATGTTTAGTGGTGTATTCACAGTTACGTTTTATTATTTTCCCTGTCAAATTATCTAAGTAAGGAACAGATTTTTTAAAATTCTAATACATATATAAATTCCGCAGAAATGTTATGCGGCTCTGCTTCTTCTATATTTAGACATCACTGCAGCGAAAAATGGAATTAAAACTGTTACGATGTGGTTTTTATCTGAAATGAAATAACCTATTTCAACTAAATGTCGAATTCAGCTAGAGCAGCCTTATTTGTGCTGGACTTATGGGCTCTTGCTCTTGCCTGGTGCACCTCCGAAACCTTGGCGCAGAACTGTGGATAAAGAACTCGAAGACACAGGATACACGTGGAATGATATCACAAGAACTGCACCTAACAGAATGAGATTTAAGTCGGTGGTCGAGGCCTTATGCTCCTATAGGAGTTGAGGAAGATGATGATGATGATGATGGTGGTACAGTCAATTGATCTTGTGAGTATTTGAAGTGGACATAATGTCAATTGACCATATGGAAATTTGGAATGGTCATTAGGTCAACTGACTTCATGGTCGTTGACATGGTGTCACCCCACCAAATCATATAAACCGCTTCGTAAGGACTTCCATTTCTGATGGTACTTTCGCCAGTATACAAACCGTTCACATTCGGTGTGGTAGGCCAGCGCACAACCCTAAACTATTCTTAACAAGCAAGGAAGGCTAAGTTCGGGTGTAACTGAACATTACATACTCAGCTGAGAGCTTTGGAGACAAAAAAGGGAAAATCACCATGTAGGAAATTGAACCTAGGGTAACCCTGGAAAGTGTTTGTATGACATGGGTATAAAATGTAAGGTTATAAAGAGTATTTTAAAAGGGAGTGTGCCATAGTTCTATAGGTGGATGTCATTTCAGGATATCGCCATAAAGGTAGACCAGGCGTGACCCTAGAATGTGTTTTTACGATATGGGTATCAAATTAAAGGTATTAATGATGGTTTTAAAAGGGAGTGGCCCTTAGGTTTATATGTGAAGGCGATTTCGAGAGATCGACCAAAATGTGGACCAGGGGGACCAAGAACGTCATCTATCGGGTACCGCTAATTTATTTATATATGTCATACCACGAACAGTATTCCTGCCAAGATTCCGAGGCTTTTGATTTCGCCCTACAGAACTGTTTCATTTTATTCTACTTAATATCGTAGGTGTCACACCCATTTTACAAAATTTGTTTCTAAAGTTATATTTTACGTCAATAAACCAATCCAATTACCATGTAATTTTCGATATCGAAAAAGTGGACGTGGTCATAGTCGGACTTCGCCCATTTTTTATGCCAAGGTAAAGTGAGTTCAGATAAGTACGTGAACTGAGTTTAGTAAAGATATATCGATTGTTGCTCAAGTTATCGTGTTAACGGCCGAGCAGAAGGACAGACGGTCGACTGCGTATAAAATTGCACATGGCTTCAACCGATTTCGCCCATTTTCAAAAAAAAAAAAAAAACAGTTATCGTCATTGAACTTATGCCCCTACCAAATTTCATAAGGTTTGGTAAATTTTTGTTCGACTTATGGCATTAAAAGTATTCTAGACAAATTTAAAACGCCCACTTTGAAATTTTCTTTTATTTTTGTCTTTTGTTGCACAATGTCATTACTGGGGTTGAATGTTGATATAATTTACTTATATACTGTAAAGATATTAAATTTTTTGTTAAAATATGACTTAAATTTTTTTTTTTTTAAGTGGGCGTGTTTGTCATCCGATTTTGCTAATTTTTATTAGGCATACATATAGTAATAGGAGGAACGTTCTTGCCAAATTTCATCATGATATCTTCAACGACTGCCAAATTACAGCTTGGAAAACCTTTAATTACCTTTTTTTAAAGTGGGCGGTGCCACACCCATTGTTCAAAATTTCACTAATTTTCTATTCTGCGTCATAAGGTCAACCCACCTATCAAGTTTTATGGCTTTATCCGTCTTTGGTAATGAATTATCGCACTTTTTCGGTTTTTCAAAATTTTCGATATCGAAAAAGTGGCAGCTTGACAGAAACAGCAGCATGACGCAGAAATCGTGGTGTTGCTTCTACGAGTGTTGCTAGCTACCACTGATGGCCTACCACACCTGCATACCTGTTGCCAAGAGAGGTGCTAATACATACAGCCATCGAAATATACTTAAGAAAGACACCAAGCGGATGATGTTGTAAAGATATGAAATGTGTTGATGGAACAGACGGTAAATCATAGAAGTTAACTGGACCGTTGGATGGTACGCTTTTGCCAACTTCCATCCTTTTCCTATTAGAAAATTGGCCTGTTCGTAAATATGCCATATGCTACAATGTGTCATGACGTTTAAACTTAGTTTGTTGAATATTGTAATGAATTCTGGGGAATTCTTATTTATTTTGCAGCTTCTGTTAACGTTCGAATCTTTGAACTGTCGAATGCATAATTCAAATATTCAGTACAGCCAAATGGTCTTTATTTACAACACTACTGCGGAAGTACTTCTCAGCTTAATTCAACGTGTACTTCACTTATAGCGTCATAAAATCAAAATGATTCATTATTCCTCAGTTTGCGCTGCTTTTATACTCTCAGTTGCCTCGTTCGCTCGTTTCTCCTAGGGTATAATCTTTTCGCGAACAGTCTTCTCTCGAACAACTGCTTATTTATTTCTCCCTTATGTATCAATTTTAACTTATCTCTTTCTAGTTATATGCGTGCGTATGTGTGAGCAATAACTTCTGCTCTCAGATGATGCCTATATTTGTGAATGTGAAATCTTCGATCTTAACTTCGCTGTTTGCTTGTATGTGTGGTTACTTACTTTGCTGTTGTGCATTTATTTACTAGCAGTATAGTGAGGTACTGAACTGCTAATATTCGCCACAATATTATTAATATTGCATTCGGTATGAATGCGACTATGACAGCTGATTGCTTGGGAACTTCAGAAAGGACGCGTTTGGAAGCAGACTATATAATTTGGCCAGAAAGATCTAGTGAGTGTTGTCAAAATTATTACTGTCAATTTTAAAATTTTATTTGCATGTGCTTTAGAAAATTTGTTCAAAATATTTTGACAATGACAAGTAATGTTGGATAAACTAACGTCCATAGCAAAACGCTAGTAAAATAAAACCAAAGAAATATGAAGTGCGAGGCTTATACTATGTTCAAACAGAAAAATAAATTGAGGAAATTTCGATTTGAATTGAGTGCTGTTCATAAAACTCGATTTAGCTTACACAATAGTAATTTGATAGCTAGTTGGCTCATCTCTACAGCAAGAACATACCTTTGTTCAGACTGTTAAAATGAACACGCACATTATTAGGCGAATGAAATGGAATGAAAACATAAAACTTTGAAATTTTTGTGTGTTGTAAGAAAATGTGTTCAATGTTTTGGTTTCATTTTGATTTTGCCATCTTCTTTTGACAATCCCTACTCCAGTGAAATGAAAGACGTAAAATCAGCTGATGAGATGAGCCAACCATATAGTTCAGCCATGCGTAACTGACGTTTAAATATACTCAATAAACACACTTTACAATGTTGCATTTGCAGTTTGAAACAATTTAGTACGCAATTTTTTTTAAATTGGCAATTTATTATTACAATTTATTATATGACAAATTGCGTAATAAATTGCCCAAATAGTATAAATTGCCAATTTGGTGTGTGTTTGAACCTAGTATTATGTTTATTTTAACTAAAAATATTGTTTAAAATTTATCAATGAGACCTATCAAATGACTTTATGTAGAGCCATTATTATGTAATTCTGTTACATAATTCTTTTCGGAGCCCGAATTTAGACGCGAACTGCCTTCATATATTGTCGATCTATAATCAGTAAAATGCAATTTAAACAAGGCCAGCGCGCCAGTTATTTCTTCGCTGGGGTACCTGGCGCCAATTCGTAAACTCTAGTTACTTTTGCAAATAAACCAAACTTTTCCCTCCCATTTAGCGTAGCTGGCCATTCCGCCCTCCCACCCCCTAGTTCCATGAGGAACTTGGAGTCCCCAGGGCCTCGGCTATTAAGGAAACAGGATTCGACACGGGTAGGTGAGGTTGACAGTTGGGTTGGAGAAGCTATACATTGGCAAGCAACACCGTGAAAATGTTGTACTAGACAGCCCCTTGAGTCCTTTGGGTAATTTAGTCACCTCTAACGACAGGCATACCTGGCGCGGGCATATCCGAAGCCCACCAACCCGCTGGGCTGTCCTCACAAGCAGTCACTAAAAGCCTTCCTTCTCATTGCTTCATAATATTTGATCAGTAGAGGGAGAGGGTAGGAACTACATCTTACAACGTCTCTCTACTTCCACTCTGACCTGTATTCAATCCTTTGTCGATAAGCAAACTCGTTAAGGCGTATTGCTTTATTTTTCTATAAATTTTGGTAGGGTCTTATTCTTGTTGCTGCAGGTAGTTGTGAGCACCATATACTTTTCGCTCAGTGCTCGGAATATTACTAGCCTTGATAATTTATTTTAAAGGAAAAGAGGAGTCTGTGAGATGATCGTTCATGTTGAGCCACTAGAAATGGTGATATTTTCGTTGAAAAAGATTGAAAACGATTAATGCTTGATAATGTTCATAAGCATTTTTCTACGGCTGTATGTACTGAAAATATGTTTCTATTGAATTGAAGACTCATTTAAAAACAAGCAAAAAAGTTAATTTCATGAGTTCTGTATTATGAAATTTAAAATATGTTAAATATCAATTTACCTCAGCATGACGTTTATTAATACGCAAAGTTTAAATGTATTTACCAAACATTTTTGTTTTAGCTTGCCAGGCGCAACCACGACATTTTGCCACACAACCACATTGTAAACGCGCTTAATTGTACTGCCCTTAAAAATAGGTTGTTATGAGAAAATAAAAAAAAATTCTATTAAGTACAAAATTTGCTGCCCGAAATGACAAATTATATTTATATAGAGTAAGGTAAGGTTGAACTGGTGGGTCAATAAAGACCTTATATAGACTGAATGTGTACACCGTGATGCCAGAATTTGATTGAGTACCAAACGAATAAACACCAATTAGATAACAGCACTTCTGTAATAAAATAACTTCGTAATTTTCGCGAATATCAGAAGTTTTCAAAGATCTAAGATCTGGCAACTGTACCTTGAAGCTGGATCCTTGACCTCGCGAGCGCAGGGCACGAACACAGAACGGGCTTAGACATTTCTTCCTGCATATTGCTTTCCTACATCTGCTGTTACTTTTGGGGACTAATTAGCTGATCAGGACAATACACAACAAAGCCTTCCATTTCTGTTAATTTTTATTCGTTTCACATCAGCTGGTTATAGACCGGTTGCAGATGTGTCACCAAGTTTTATTAAAGTTTTATCAGCATCTGCTTCATTACAAATAAATCAGTCGTCAAAAAAACGCGGATGATAAATTGATAAAACACTCCAATAAGAAATCGATAACTTTCAGATATGAAATCGATATATCTTTGGTAAAGACTCGATAATTTTTCTATTACGATTCGATAACAAACTGATAACAAGCCAATAAAACATTGGCAACGCTTCGATAACAAATCTATAACTTTTTTATTACAAATGGCTGACTGTTTGAAAATATATTGATATTTTTTCAATAAATAATCGATATATTTTTCATAAAAATCGATTATTTTTAGATAACATATCGGCAACACAGAGGTATTTTTTTGATAACAGATCAAAAATATTTTGATAGAAAATCTTTGTTTTTCCGTTTATAAATCGATATATCTTCGGTTAAAAACCGATAAATTTTCGATAAGAAACCGATATATATTCGATCACAAATCGACAACAGAACGATTATTATATGGTAACTTTCCGAAAAAAAAACGATAACTTTTCGATAACAAATCGATATCTTGTTGACAACAACTACAAATCGAAATTTATTACATGGACAAACCATTGAAATAATTTGAACGATTCTTTCTTTAACAAATCGAATAAGTTTCGATAACAAGTTGATATCTTTTTGGTAGCACTGATAGCTTTTCGTTAACAAATGGATAACATTTCGATTACAAACCGATAACTAGTCAATGAAATGGATAACTCATCGATAACCTTTGTTATCAATAACAAATTTTTAACACTTCTATAAAAAATCAATAACTCTTCTATATTGCGTCGATAGCAGAACTGTAAAGAGCCACTAACTCGCTTATGAATAAAACGCCCATAGCCCGCAGATAACAAGTCGATAAGAAACCTTTAACACCTCTAAGACACTTTGGTTCGGCCTTTGGTTTCGATTTCTACCCTTCCCTTTTCTCCATTTCTCCTTTCTCTTTCTTTCCTTTTTTCTTTACTTTCCATCCCTTTCATTTCAGGTCCTTTTCCTTTCTTTTCTTTTCTTTTATTTTCTTTTCTTTTCTCTTCTTTTCTTTTCTTTTTTTTCTTTTATTTTATTTTATTTTATTTTTGTTTTTATATCGGCCTACTGATTTGTAATATCGCGAGTTAATATCGAGCTCAAGGCCTAACAATAATTATTTTATCATTATTATTGTTATAATATATTTTTTCTTAATTGAAAAAATTTTAAATTCTATTTCATTTTATTTTCTTTTCTTTTATTTTCTATTCTTTTCTTTTCTTTTCTTTTCTTTTCTTTTCTTTTTTTCTTTTATTTTATTTAATTTTATTTTCTTTTATTTTTTTCTTTTGTTTTCTTTTCTTTTATTTTCTTTTCTTTTGTTTTCTTTTCTTTTCTTTTCTTTTCTTTTCTTTTCTTTTCTTTTCTTTTCTTTTCTTTTCTTTTCTTTTCTTTTCTTTTCTTTTCTTTTCTTCTCTTTTCTTTTCTTTTCTTTTCTTTTCTTTTCTTTTCTTTTCTTTTCTTTCCTTCATCTTCCGTCCTTTCCTTTACATTTCTTTCCTTTTCATTTCTTTTATTTTATTTTATCTTATTTTATTTTATTTTATTTTATTTTATTTTTTTATTTTCTTTTCTTTTCTTTTCTTTTCTTTTCTTTTCTTTTCTTTTTTTCTTTACTTTCCCTTCCTTCATCTTCCGTCCATTTCCTTTACATTTCTTTCCTTTTCTTTTCTTTTCTTTTCTTTTCTTTTCTTTTCTTTTATTTTCTTTTATTTTCTTTTATTTTATTTTATTTTATTTTATTTTCTTTTCGTTTTTTCTTTTCTTTTCTTTACTTTACTTTCCTTTCCTTCATCTTCCGTTCCTTTCCTTTACAATTCTTTCCATGCCTTGAGTTTCCCTCTGATTTAGCCAATAAAATTCTGCAACGAACAATATTCCCATATTACGCTACAGTGTAGTGACTACACGTGAGCAAAAATGTTTACACATTAATATTGTTTCAAAAAAGGTGTCAAAAGGCTCTATCCTGCAAATTTTTTTCGTGCCAATATTTGGAAAGCAGCTGAATATTAAACTTTCTTAAACGCTCTTGCGGAGTGTCAATTCGCTGGCAAATTATACACTGAATAAAAAATTATAATTTTTAACTCTGCTAAATTGTTTTTTGTGATATTTAAGTTTTTTTTCATTTCTTGCGCTCCTAAAAAGTATTCACATGTAAATTATCTCTCACATGTAAATTTTCTGAGTCAAGTATTGCATTATTACAATAACATATTACATACACTGAAAGAAATGGTGCTAGTAAATTCAACAAATCAGTTCTGTTGTTCTTGACTTAACGGAGATTCGGTGAAATTGATCCAATTATGGTTAATTCGACCGAGCTCTTTGTCAAGCGAACAAATTAGTTTAGTCATTTCAACAGAAGAGGAATTGTTGCTCTTAAGTAACAAAATTGTGTAAAATTGACAGATTCCTGATCAATCCAACTGATTTTTTTGTGAACACAACTGATCTCATTGGTCAATTCAACAGCTATCAACAGTCAATACATGAGCAAATTTCAAAGAGAATTTTACATTCACTGCGCTCTCTACTTTGTACTTATGTATGCTGTCTACTATATGTATGTACACCGAAGACCCTGGGTTCAAAGCCCGGGCAAAGCAACATACAAATTTTAGAAATAAGGTTTTTCAATTAGAAGACAATTTTCCTAAGCGGGGTCGCCCCTCGGCACTGTTCGGCAAGCACTCCGAGTGTATTTCTGCCATGAAAAGATCTCAATGAAAGCCCATCTGCCTTGCAAATGCCGCAACATAGGTACTTTCGTATAAAGCTGTCGCAACAACTTTTTTTGTTCATTTGACTACTAAAACGGTCGATTACGAATCAACGATTTGTGCGCAGTTGCTTCAACATCTTGTTGCGATGGATAAAAATTTACAGAAATTTCGGTTGAATTGACCCGTATTTCGGTTGATTTTACCAGTCTTTTTCTTCAAGTGTATGTATAACATTTTCTACCATTCCTGATACTTTGTTTTTAGAGTCTGTTATTGTTATATTTTTCATTTACATATTTACATAAGTAAATACATAATTAAGCCACTTTTTTAAACTAAAAAAAAAAAAATATTAAAATAAATATAGACCATATTCGTGCTCAATGCTTTTAAATTAAATTCATGCATGTGTAACCAATTCGTTTTTTTATTCCTGCTTGTTTTGAAATAATTTATTAATTTTAAAACAAAATTTGTTTGATTTGTTTTTCATTTTATACTCAGCTGAGCAGAGATCACAGAGTATATTAATTTTGTTCGCATAACGGTGCCCCGTAACGGCATAAACTAATAGAGATAGATATCTGTGTCTGTCCGTAAACACGATAACTTGAGTAAATTTTGAGGTATCTTAATGTAATTTGGTATGTAAGTTGCCGGGCACTCCTCTCAGATTGCTATTTCAAATGAACGAAATCGGACTATAACCACGCCCACTTTTTCGATATCGAAAATTTCGAAAAACCGAAAAACTGCGC
The DNA here is from genome assembly GCF_040869045.1 of Eurosta solidaginis. Classification (NCBI taxonomy): domain Eukaryota; kingdom Metazoa; phylum Arthropoda; class Insecta; order Diptera; family Tephritidae; genus Eurosta; species Eurosta solidaginis. Next base: position 245,531,106 of record NC_090320.1, read on the forward strand.
TAATTCATTACCAACGACGGATAAAGCGATGAAACTTGGTAGGTGTGTTGACCTTATGACGCGGAATAGAAAATTAGTAAAATTTTGGACAATGAGCGTTGTTGTTGTTGATGTTGTAGCGATAAGGTTACTCCCCGAAGGCTTTGGGGAGTGTTACCGATGTGATGATCCTTTGCCGGATACAGATCCGGTACGCTCCGGCAACACGACTCCATTAAGGTGCTAGCCCGACCATCTCGGGAACGGTTTATATAGCCACATTAAACGTACAGGCCATCCCTCACTCTCCACCCCCAAGTTCCATGAGGAGCTTGTGGTCGCCAGAGCCTCGCACCGCCCACTTTTAAAAGAAGGTAATTTAAAAGTTTTGCAAGCTGTAATTTGGCAGGTGAGTATGTAATGTTCGGTTACACCCGAACTTAGCCTTCCTTACTTGTTACTTATCGTTTTGATGCGCAGATTTGCATGTTTTTGTGCTGCGTGAATTTCATTTGATTTTTGTTTGTAAATAATGTATATTGTTATTAATTTTTTGTTGGCTCGCTATTGTCAATTTATTTTAAAGTTCGAGGTGACATTTTTAGTTTTTTGCAAAATGTGTGTTTTTTAATGTTACTAAATATATTTGTATCATTTTAATAGATATTTAATTTACTGCTCAACTTTTTTTTGGTTGCCTTATGTTAGGCCTTGATTATCAATAAAACTAATTTAATTTCCGCCTTTATTTCTTTGCTAGCGGGCAACAGTTGTATAACTGTGTTTTATATCTAAAATTGTTTGTAAAAAAAATTTCAATTAGTTTTTATTTTGTCAACGATGATGAATATATGTATGAAAAGCATGTCACAACTAAATTAAAGCACTGGCAATGGAAATTGAATTTGGCCTTGAGCGAAGTGGAATATAAAACACGAATATTTGATTAGCTTGAAAAGTTTTTATATGACAAATTAGGTGTATTTGTGATAATTCTTAACGGAACGGACTTTCAGGTTCTAGCATCAAAATTTCTATCAAATGAGTCGCCGAATGTGTTGCTAACTCAAGAACGGTTGGACGGATTTCGCTAATTCTTTTTTAGAGTATTCGTTGAAGTACGCGGATGGTTCTTACGGAGAGAGAAATCTTTTCCGGGAAGTACACCAAGGACTCATCTATTCCAACAAAATCTATTCATAGTTCGAGTAGCCCAAACTTTGGTATGTAGTTAGCCTTGTGCCTTTTGATTAGGATTACGTTCCTTTTTTCCGAGAAGTAGACCAGGCGCCGATTTATTCGAACAAATTTTACTCATTGTTCGATTTTCCTGAAATTTGGTATATAGGCAGCGCTTTGCCTAGGTGAGCATTAACGACACTTTTATTTCCGGAGAAGGAACCAGGGGGCACTGGGACTGGGAATTGGACTTGGACTTGGAATTAGACGTGGATTTGGATTTGGACCGTAAACTTGGACTTAAACTTGGACTTTGACTTTGACTTGTACTTGGACTTGGCTTAGGCTAAAAGTTATGGAGATAGACCAAAATTTGGGCAGAACACTGTATGCTGGATCTGCTATTTACTCAAAAATTTCTCCCTAGAACCTTCGGAAAGAGTTTTTTCAATTTCACATGCCCTTAATTATTAATTTTTTTTTTGCATGCTTAAAATCGATCAAACAATACAATATTTAAATTTATGCAGGAAATTTTCTTCTCCCATTATGATTACAAAAAAATCTATTAAAACAATAATAATGACAAAACACAATGTTTAGAATAGATCGGCCTCTGGCCCACTGCCGGGAAAGCAAAGTTCCTCAAATATTGGGTTTATAATGTTAAAGGTAGTTTTTTTACTCAATACTTTTCTCCTTTCCCCTCTCAGACAGAAAGATAGAACGTGTGTGGACGTCACTTCAGCGTTCCAGCTTTCCCTGTTCCATTCCATCGTTCCTTTATCCGCCCAGATAACTTAAAGTCTTCAAAGATCTGCGAATGCATAATGTGAAAATCTTCTATATAAAACTTTCATTGTTGTTGTTGTTATTGTAGCGATAAAGACACTCTGCGAAGGTTTTGTCGATGTTGATGGTCCTTTCCGGTAGGTTCCGGTAACAAGCACCATTAAGGTATGAGCCCGACCATCTCGGCAATGATCTAAAATAATGAAACGATCCGCCCCCCATAACCAGGGTCCATGAGGAACTCATGTAACCCTTATACCAAATGATTTATAATATCTGCACAGGGGGACTAGGAGGAGTCGTGCGACTGTTCACTTTTCCAAATATCATTAGTCTAGGATAAATACATCCAAAGCTATGACGGTCTCTAAAAACGATTCAGGAAGTGGGATGGGTACTGATTACCTTCTTTACTATCCGAAATCATTAAATTCCGATGAATGTGCCCCATTATGCACTAACAACACTTAGGCTAAATTTATGATCGAGCGTAATCGCATCGCGCGATGCGACGAGAATCGCTGTTAGCGATAAATTATATTACTGCATATGGAGATGTTTATGACAAAGCGATTTAGCGTAAAGCGAATTGAGCGATTAAAAGCTACAAAATCCACGAAAATTTGCAACCAAAATATTTTGATTCAGTTGAGCAAAATTAGCGAACCAATATGGATGTTTTTATTGAACAGGTACGTGGCAAGCAGTGTTTGTGGAATTTGCGTCATGCAGATTACCACAATCGCGATTGGATGCACTTGATATTTTTTTTCTTATGTATAATTTTTAAATATTTTTTTCGTAAAAAATAGCTATTTTGTAATAATAAAATTTTACGAGTTAATATACGCATATTGCTTTCTCTACACTGCCACAACGTGAATAAAAAGATGTTGAGTTATATTGTTGAACATTCCATTGCTTGCGATTTCGCTCTACTATAAACACTCAATCGCCAGCGATAACGCTATCGAAAATCTAACAAGCGATGCAGCGTTTCTCGTCGCATCGCGCGATCCGATTACGCTCGATCATAAACTTAGCCTAATAAGCAATGGGGCGTTTCTCGGCGCATCGCGCGATCCGATTACGCTCGATCATAAACTTAGCCTTATTGAAGGTAATCATATGATGCAATTGCCACTGTCACTGCTGCCTCTATTATTACAACATTATTATAGCACACCCATATGAATTTGTTTTTTTTTTTTGAAGTCCAGAATAACGGGTTACCGGTTTGTATGCATGGTTGGTTGCTTTGTTGGCTTGGCAACTCTTTTAGCCACATTCATACGCGTTCGTTCATTCGCTCTGTTCGACAATTGCGCTCTCGCATCGGTCTGCAATTTAATTTACCATGAAATGTGCTCAAATGTAATTAATAAAATGCTTTATTATGCATCGCTGTCATTGTTGTTGAATGCTTATACTGTGTTGCTTCATCTTTATGTATGTAAATATTTGTTAACAATTTGTATATGTATATTTTTTATACTCAGCGTGCTTTGCACACAGAGTATATTGACTTTGATTGGATAACGGTTGGTTGTACAGGTAAAAAAAAAGAATCGAGATAGACATAGACTTCCATATATCAAAATGATCTGGGCAAAAAAAGTTATTCATTTAGCCATGTCCGTCCGTCCGTTCGTCTGTCCGTTAACACGATAACTGAGTAAATATTGAGATATCTTCACCGAATTTGGTACACGAGCTTATCTGGACCCAGATTAGATTGGATTTTATATATATAACATTTTGGAAAACCAAAAACCTGATTATTTAGTAAATAATACATCTAGAATTTTGAAATTTGACGTGTGGGCTGATATTGAGATTCTTGATAAAAATTTGAAAAAAAAAAAAAAAAAATCTTAAAAAGGGCGTGGCACCGCCCACTTGTGATAAAATCAATTTTACAAATATTGCTAATAATTAATCAAAAATCGTTAAACCTATCGTAATAAAATTCGGCATAGACTTTGCCTTAACTATAAGGAATGCTGCGAAGAAAAATTATCGAAATCGGTTAAGGACCGGGCCCACCTTCATAAAAAAGATTTTTAAAAGGGTCGTGGACGAATAAAATAAGCTATATCTTTGCAAAAAAGAGCTTTACATCAATGGTATTTCATTTCCCAATTGGATTTATAACAATAAATAGGAAAAACTTCAAATTTAAAAAAATGGGTGTGGCACCGCCCCTTTTATTACTAAGCAATTTTCCATGTTTCGGGAGCCATAACTCGAAGAAAAATTAACGGATCGTAATAAAATTGGGTACACAAATTTTCTCTATAGCAGGTAATATTTCTAGTAAACATGGACGTGATCGGTGAAAGACCACGGCAACTTAGATATAAAATAAATTTAAAAGGGTCGTAGACTGGAATAATAACTTATCAAAAAATAGTTTTGAATCAACGATATTTCACTTATCAAGTTTTACTGTAAGAGGAAATGGGGAGGTATTTTTCTTTTAAACGAGTGATGCCACGTGTTATGTAGAAAAATAATTTATCTGAAATGAAATGTACAATTGAAGCTCACGCTGAGTATATAATGTTCGGTTACACCCGAACTTAGACACCTTTACTTGTTTTTTATAAAAATATATATCGACTCCCACTCCCGGGAGAAAAGGCTTTGAAGAGATTTACAAGGTATAATCGAAACAGCTGTCGCCTTGTCCGTCCTGATGTCACGTTGTTTAAATTTTTCCCAAATTATTAAATAAAAAATATTTTTATTTTCTTTTGTTTTGTTTCTTTCTTTAACCTTGCACAGTTTTTATCTTTTGTTGTTAATACAATTTTTATTCCTGTTGTTGTCTACAGAAGCGTTACTACTGCGAAATTTAAAAAGCCGAATATTTTTTCATACATCCATGCAGTGGCGCATCAACTGAGGTAGATTGTTGAACCAATAAATGCTCAGAATTTAGCCCAGGTTTAGCGGAGGCGCTCTTTGAAATATTTTTAAGCACGAAATTAAAAAAACGCGTTTCGTTTTGGTGTTTTTGACAAGTTGTAAAGTTTATGTATATTCTAACGATATCCCTTAGTTTCTTGTTGTTGTTGTCATATCACTCTTAAGATGGCAAAACTCTGATACAAATGGTTTATACAGCACTTTCAGCATATTGCGCTTCCCGCGCTACTTTCTTGACCTCACCTGAAAATAAAGCTGGCAATGATTACAGGCGTCCCTGCCCTGTTTAGTAGAACAGCTCGAAAGTGGGAGAACTATCGACACTAATACCCTCACGATGTGTAAGAGAATCGTTAGCATAGACTGTGTACTAAAATCCAAACACGTAATGTGGCCATACACGGCCGTCTTCAGACCCATACTCACATATGGAGCCACAGCATGATGGCCGGCCATTGGGAAACAGTACAACATTGGGAATATGAATAGAGACCAGCGGACAGCCCTGGGAGGAGTAACAGGTTCACTAAGGTCTTGTCAAACTCACGCACTAAATATGTTCCTAAACCACCTACCACTGGACCTTCACATACGTGAATCTGCAGCTTGTTCGGCCGTAAGATTTCTTGAGTCTAACTGCTGGAATTCGAGGCAGTATGGTCACAGTAGTGTAATAAGGAGGCTTCACGGGTGGCTCCGTCATCTGATTATCATACGCCCTTAATAAGTTTTGACAAGTGTCATAAGGTCAACTTCCCTTCAAGAGGCGACTGGAGGGATGACAGCGTGCAAGGCAAGGACGCAATTAAAGTCTACAACGATGTTTCCAAAATGGAGTGCGGTGTAGGAGCGAGTGTCTTCTGCGAACATATTAAGATTTCGCTGTCTGTCCGTGTTCCCAATTTTGCTAGTATCTTCTCAGCAGAAGTTTTGGGCATAGAGAGAGCATGTACGCTCCTGTCGGAGGACTTGGTGATAGGGTGCGAGGCAGGGCATTTTTTAAGTAATACGAATGTGGCCAAATGGCCACGTAGTAGTCCGCCGTGGCCACGTAGTAATCATAATCTGGCCACAACTAAATTTCGAAAATGCGTGAACAACACCTAACTGAAATAATGCCAGAAATTTTCTGGACATACAAGATTTCCCCAAAATGTCAAAAAATTTGTAACTTGCTAATTCTAATGAAGTTTTTTGGTGCTAATCGAAGAAATTTATCAACGAATGAATGATAGTTCATCAAATATACTGTCAATGAGGATTTATATGGAAAAGAACATAGGTACTCACGACTTCCGTGACATATATAAATTCTGCACGTGCTCGAGGATTTTTGTCAGCATATAATAAACAATTTTTGGGCAAGTATATAATAAGTTGTGTATGAAAAATAACTATTCCTGGGATTACTTGTTGTATTGCAAATGTTTTGGTATGAGTGAGTCGCAACCACGGTTGCCACAGCATTACGATACAATACCCTGCTAGACACCTGCTAGTCAATTGATTAATCAACTGCCTGGCATGGCTGCTATTTACATCATGATTTACCATCATTTTCTTAATGGCAATATCCAAAAGCTGACCGGTATGGTCGTCATGTCTAGCAGGGTACAGTAGTTGGCAGCACATGTCATATGTTGAAAAGGCGCATTGATTCAGATATCAAATAAAATACGCGTCTTTTCATAATCGACATTACGAAAAAAAAAATTCTTTTGCATTAAATGCATAAAATTGCTACACTAACACTACATGTAGAATAAGAGCTTTAATTTGCTCCAAACCAATCTTCCTCGTTCACGTGTATAAATTTCATAAAATCTCCTATAAAAAAGACTCGGAAGACTTTCTCTTTTCGTCCTTCTTCCTTTCAACTGGTTCCCGTTCTACGCGTTTCTCTTACACTACACTAGGTTCTGAGTCAACATATAATGTTTTCAGACTCGCGCATGTATGTCGTTAGAGTAGTGGGTGTTCGAGGAGATATTTTTCTTTTGGCCACCTAGTGAAAAATTCTTAAAAAATGCCCTGGTGCGAGGTGTGCATTTACTCAGATAGCCAAGCAATGCTCATGACACCTAACTTCCACATCACTTCATCTAAGGCCGTCAGCACCTGCAAGAGGTCGCTTCAAGCCGCAGCTAACTTCGCAAACATAACCCTTATTTGGGTACTTGATCACAGCAACATAGAGGAAAACGGGAAAGCAGATGATTTTGCATTCTTAATCTTTTTGTCAACCTCTTTTTTTTACTTTGTCGCAAACCATTACCATTATTCTTACTTTAACTCTCATTCTCCATCTTCCTCTCATTCTCTTTACTTTTCCGACTTCCCTACAATTTCCCTGAGTTTGGCTTTTTTCCGCAAATTAAATTACTTAAATTTTTGTTGTTGTAATAATGACTTCACCTGTTCGGTTTTATTGCGCCGTGATCGCAAATAACAAAATTAGAAAACCTAGATGGACGAAGTCAAATCAAGTTGTTCTTTTTGTTGTTGGAGTTGAGCTACTTATTTAATAAACAAAAATTAGAAACATAAATTTTTCGTACTCGCATACAGAAATCCAAAAAGGTGGCCACTCTAAGTAACTTACCCCCAAAAAATAATTAGAAATCCTCCCCTGCTATCGAAGCATTCAAATGACTGCGCAATTGATGAATACAAAGTCAAGTGATTTCAACTCAATCAACCTGCTTACAATCCCTCCCTGCGCTGTCTGTAACTCTGCCATGGTGCATAGTTAAAAAATAATTTCTCTTACATTTCCTCCCAATTGATTTTCGATAAATGAATAAATGCTGCAATATCACCCACAGCATGTGACGAACATTTACAGCTTCAGTGATTCGATTAAAATCGTATCTTTTATTAAAATCAGTATCGATGCTGACAATGATCATAATTATGAATTTATATTAATTTTATTTGTGCAATTATGGAATTTGTATATAAAAATTCGTAAAAAAAGATTCATGATTGCGTTTTAAATGGCTTAATAAATGTGACGTTTAAATGTCAGCTGAGTGAAAGTCGATGAAGTCGAGTCAAATATGACGTGATTTATTTTTTCATGCATGGACATTAATTGATATTTACTTAATTTCGTAAATTTCACGGGTATATGAAAAAGTTTATTGTATTTTAAAGCATTGAATGTCAACTGATTTTCCTGGTTCAACATCAAACCATTAGTGTAGGACAAAAAGTGGTAAATTTTCGGCACATTCAATCGATGCCATTGTTTTATTGCCGCCGATGAGGTAGAACAACTGGGAGTGTTTAAGATAAAAGTTCTACGAACAGGCTTCGTTGTCGAAAGAAATGGGAAAGGGGCGGCCTCTATTTCACTGAAAAGACGCTCATATCCAGGTAGACGGTTAAGTGCAAATAAAGAAAGTAGAAGAAGTCTAGGCGCTCTTTGTAGAGCATGGATCAATGCATGGAAAACTATCCATGAGTCATAGTCTTGATAGGACTGCATGAGATAGGAAGTTGAAAAGATTAACAAATCTGCAGATATATTCCGAATAAAGCTCAGCTACAGTCTCCTTTTATTTTCCTCTCCCTTCGTCATCTTTCTACACCCTACCTTAGTTTTATAGAAAACTAGTAAGAAAGTCTAAATTCGGGTGAAACCAAACATTACGTACCCAGCTATGCACTTGGAATGCTGTTGTTGTTTGCTTTGTGTGGTCAATAGTGTTATAAGGCTGCGGAATAATATATATCTGGTTCTATTCGGTAAACTAAATTTACTACATCATCATAATAATCAAGGAATTTAATTTTTCTTTTCAGTAACTTTTTTGGTCGAGCCATTCGACAACTAAAAATTGTTATTTTTTATATACATATGTTTTGCCTGCTGTGCTCCTCCAGTGTTGCGAATTCTTATATCAGCGCTAGTCACGCCAACATCAGTACCAACGCAATGACGCAAAACCGTGTCAGGTTACACAGCCCTTTTCTCTAAATTCCTCATCATAAGTGAGCATCTAATTGGTGATCTAATTTTCATAGAAGCGTTTACAAATTAAACCAAAAATACTTAAGCATCAGGTCAATCATACCAAGAGAAAAAAGTTAAAAAACTGATGTTTTAGCGAAGCAGAAGCAGCTGTTTTCAATCGAGAAACCGCAAACCCACAGTGAAATAAAATAACGGCTGGCATTTGTGTTGCTGAAAAATTTGATTACTCAAGTGCTAAATTCCATGGAAGAGTAGTATTCATAGGCGCTAGAGTTAAGCTGGACGAACCTTCAATAAGATTTGTTGCTAATTGTTCAATGGTATTTTTGAAACCCATAACAAAAAGCGTTTGCGCCTTGTCAATCAAAAGCAAAATAATTTTATCTGACAAAGCCTTTAGGGTATTAACATACAAATGCACATAACACTGTCGGCGTCCATGTTATTTGCATACACAATTAAATTAAATTTTTTATCAATTGACGCATCCCAGACTACTATGATATGGGCTACAAGTCGTTAGTGTCCTACATTCACTAAGAAAGAGGCTTTCCAAAATAAATGGAAAATTGCTCAAGGTTTAGGGGAATGCAAAATGTAAGGGTAAGTGTAGTTACTACACTGTAGGTAATATGGGAACAATGTAAGTGGTAGAGTTAAAATCAGGGTATGGCAAATAAAAAGGAAAACAGAGGAGGAAGGGAAAAGGAAGTGTTAGAATTATAAGCTTAAGCAAGAATCGAAACTTGAAATCATTTTATCAATTTGTTATCGAAGTGTTGTTAATTTCTTATCGACGAGTTATCATTTCGTTAGCGCAAGGTTATGGGTGACCTAGGAATTTTTTTAGACGAGTTTTCGGTTTGCTTCGGTTTGATATGTACGAGTTATCGATTTGTTATCGAAGTGCTAAAACTTTGATATCTATAGCAAAGGTTTATTATCGATGAGTAGTTTATTAACTATCGAAAATGTATTGATTATTTATCGACATGTTATGAAAAAGTTAGTCAGTTAGTCAGTCTATCTGAGGTCTTTATTGAGATGCCATTTGCAACCTACCTTCAAAAATTTATAGATTTGCTATCGACAAGTTATCGGCTTGTTACCTGAGTCTTCAAATTTTTTTATTGGCGTGTTATAGATTTATTTCCGAAAAGTTGTCGTTTTGTTATGCTATCAAAAAGCTACAGATTTGCTATGAAAGTGCTACCAGTCTGGTATCGGAGAATCATTGCAAAGTTAAGGATTGGATATCGAAAAGTTAAAAATTTCTTAATGCTTACTTAGGCTCTTTTGATCATTAGCGTTTGGTGCAAATAAAAACAAACTTATTTCACCATTCCAACCCGACATTTCGCTAGTCTCTCTAGCTTTTTCAAGGGCGATCTCTGTATTTTAATAACAAAAAGCAATACATTAATATAAAAACAGAAAAGGCATAAGTGCGTAACATTTCAATATTAGTAATCACAGTATTACATACAAACAAATATCACAAAACAAGGAGCAAAAACACTTCGAATAAGCATCTTATAAGCAAAATTATAACAATAAGCGACGAACAATTTTGGGATAAAAACTTAAGGAGAATTACCGAAATCCTTAAAAATAATAATTATCCGGGCACTCTAATAAAAAGTCTAGTTGATCACAAAATAATGGAAATAAAAAACGAACAAAATATAACAACAATACAAAGAGAGAAAGAAACGAAACAATACTTTAGCGTAACATACATACCTAAACTTACGGAGAACTTCAGCAAAACGCTAACCAACAACAAACACAAAATTGCATTTGCCTACAAATCCAATCATACATTATCGACGATATTCACAAAAACAAAAAGCCCTATTGAGAAGCTCCAACAAAACAACGTTATATATGAAATAACATGTGAAGGCAATGAAAATGAAGAATGCAAGAAAATATACATAGGAACAACAAAACGGTCACTAGGAGTTCGGCTCGCAGAACATGAAGCAGATATACGAAAGAAAAAACAAAGCACAGCATTATGTCAACACACAACGCAAACTGGGCATGCAGCTGATCTACAAAACACAAGAATCATAGACAAAAATAAACAAGGAAAAGCCAGGTACACATTAGAAAGCCTGCGAATATTGCAAAGAAGAGACAAGACAATAAACAAAAAGGAAGATACAGATGACGTTGCTGCTGCCTACACCCTCTGTCTATAACATTAATTCGTTTTAGTATGACAATGATACCACTATGGAATGGTACCGAAAATATTTTTAGTTCTAACAAATTTGTTTAAATAGTCCAATTATGTGAGTTTTCTATATAAATCGTGTTATATTATTCGAAGTGTTTTTGCCCCTTGTTTTGTGATATTTGTTTGTATGTAATACTGTGATTACTAATATTGAAATGTTACGCACTTATGCCTTTTCTGTTTTTATATTAATGTATTGCTTTTTGTTATTAAAATACACAGATCGCCCTTGAAAAAGCTAGAGAGACTAGCGAAACGTCGGGTCGGAATGGTGAAATAAGTTTGTTTTTATTTGCACCAAACGCTAATGGTCAAAAGAGTCTAAGTAAGCATTAGTAAATGTTATAAATAAATTGACCGGAAAATCACAAAAATTTCTTATTGACGTATTACCAATTTGTAATTGGCATGTTGTCGATTTGTGAAACAGATACCGATTTAAAATCAATAAATAATCAATATCACATCTGTAATCCACCGATTACAAGCCCATAATAAGCCAACAAAAATCCGAAACTCGGCGATAACAAGAAGGAAAAAAACGATAAATCGACGATAGTAATTTTTTATCGATAAAATGCCGATAACAAAACTATAACTTGTTGGTATCGGTTTGTTGTAATAAGAAGTCGAAAAAGTTCTTCTCAAGCAAATTGTGCGCTGGGTTTGGCAATTTTCATTAAAAATCGCAATTCAACGGAAATCACGGCCATCAACGTTATCAAGGCAAGGAACTAAAAGCAATATACAAGTGTTCTAGTTCATGATAATAGCCACACACTTGCCCTCTGGAACTACAAGTTCGTTCAACGGAATGTAATTTATTAAACACCTTGCGCTGCCGTTGATAAAGACAAAGAATGCCATATTTCAACGGTTCGGCCATTATCAACAAATTCTGCTTTTGAAGGAAGTGAACGAAAAATCGCGACTGATATAATCGGAATTATTCATGTTTGACTTTTGAAATTTCAGGGTTCCGATCCAATTCATATGAATGGAGGCGATGAGAAGGTTTTTTGAGTGCTCAATAGAAGATTTCGTCGGAAGATTAATGGTCCTGTCCTTAATGCCGACGGTGAGTATCGAAAGAGTTATGTATAATCATGAATTGCATGACATTTACGCATGACATAGCGCAGCGAATAAAAAGCCATGAGCTTTGCTGGCTGGGTCATGTATTTCAAGTGGACGAAGACGCTCCAGTCAAGAAAGTATGGACACCGTAGTTTGAAATTAAAGACACCCCAATATGTATAGCTTGCGTGACTCGTTACGAGACGGCCAAAATCGCTGTGTCGCCTAAGTGCCAATTAATGATGATAATGATCCCGCAATATACCACGTCCTTTCGTCGAACGTTGTTGTTGATGTTGTGGTGATAAAGACACTCTCCGAAGGTTTTAAGTAGATTTCGGATGCTGATGGTCCTTTGACGGATATAGATCCGGTAACAAGGTAACAAGCACCATTAAGGTATAACGCCAATCATCTCGGGAACGGTTTAATATGACCACATTGAACCATCTAAGACATCCCGCCCCATATTTTTCATAGGCCGCAATTGGGTATCCGATTTCATATTGAATTTAGTACAATGATACTGCTTTCTGAGGTTATGCTTATTTATACTTAAAACCCTTAAAAATTAACACGATAGTAAAATTCCTAACCGCTCGGTGTTCTTAAGGCGAGGTTAACAATCAAAAAATCAAGATGAAGAGAGAATTTTTCAAAAACTTCCATTTATTATGGAATGCACCTTATATATTTATATCGTGGCATGTGGCATCTATAACAAATCCGACAAAAAAAAAAATAAAAATCATCAACATAATTAGTGTCTGTTGCTGATGTTCTTTGTCATAAAAAAAATCGCTCTTGTTTAGCTTTTGTTGTTTTATATGCTTTTTTTATTCATTTGTGGCTTCATGAAGCGAACACATAATTTTTATGGAGAATGTTAATTTTTGTTTGCTTTGTAATTAACAAATGATACATAACACGAACAACACGACCACCAAGAAACGAAATCATATAAAATAAAATAGAACATAAAATAGAAACACTGATGTAAAAGGCATAGTAACATTTGTTTTTATCTTAATTTTCTTGATTGGGTAAAACAGATCAATCATTCGAGTTTGAGCTGATAAATTATTTCAAGACCCCAATATAAAACTTTAATTCAAAACTTCTTAAAAAAGAGCTTAAAGTAGTAAAAAAATTTTTTGCCGTGTACTTTGATCTGAAGTTTTAAATTTAATAAAGAAATCATATGTAGAGCTCTACTCACGAGAATTTCACCACAGTAAGCTGATATATCTCGTATGATATGCTGCATGACACACTACCGGGAGGAATGGTAGGGGGATTCTGACCCTTTTAGTATTTGAAGTGTATATTCGTTACCCCAGTTGTTGAAAAAAAGTTGACCAAAAACTGAACATAATCATTGCCAAAACTTTCACTAGCCTATTGAATGAACCAAAGAGTCTTGACAGCTATAGAAAGTTACCTGAAAGGAAATATTTTGCTCCGTAGAAACATAAGAGCTGATTATAAAAGCAAATTGTTCAGGTTGTTGTTCCAGCTGAATATACAGAAGTTATACTAAGATACTGTCCTCCGGTTGGTAAACGAGCGTATATGGCAAAATGTGCAATCAGCAATTTTCGACCATATGAAACCCCAGGTCCGGATGGAATCTTGTCAGAAATTAAGCAGAAACCCTTCTAGCTTCCGATACTCCTATTGAGTGCAGATTTACTCCCTGCCTCTGTAAAGTATACCATTTTGTAAGGCATGAATCTGTTTCCCAGAATTATAAACGCCCAGGCAGGAGCTGGTGAAGTTAATGCATATCCATGGAGTTGGACTTCACGACAGCAAAATAATCTGCGGGAACATATAGCGCACACTGGGGAAGCTGTGTCTCTGCAAGTGCTTGTTGAAGACATCACTAGAATGCACCTACGAAGCTTTTACGGCCAAGACAATGGAGAGCATAGTCGTCGATATAAACTTAAGTATTTTCCTTCGTTTTGTGGAGGACTGGACTGATGGTGAACTAGCGCAAAAGGGTAGGAGGTGCCATCTTTCCAAGATTATCGGCCAAGCTCACAACTATGCTAGCAGCTCTCTTTGTGCAACCTGAGATCTTCGCTAGCTGTTCAAGGTGCTCAGAATATTAACGAGGTTTCGCATGACGCTAATAAATGCCATAGACCGGAAAGCTAGAGCGGTAAAAAAATGCTCCCGAGGTAGTCAGGTTACTGCTAGGATACGTCAGATTTATATTCGACAAACGATTACCATCAGGAGCACTCCGAAATACATCCACTAAAAAAGATAAAATCTGCCTCTTTTGGTGATTTTACAAAATGTACCATAAATTTGGCAAGCCGCTAGTATGGTAAACTATTTGCTCTTAGCAAGAATCGTATTTCTCACTATTTACATCATGATTCTATGTATAGACCCAGACCTAAATTTTTCAAAACAAACCAATAAAAGTGGCTATTTTGCCAGCAGGTTTCGAAAAGGCACTAAAATACTACAGGTTTACATGTATGATATGTATGAGAAGGAAACAATTCCTTTCTCTTTCTAACACACTGCAGTTTGACATTTCGGTTAGTGTTAAACTAGCGTGGAACCCAGTGGAACCTGCGTTTGACACTGAACGAAATGTCAAAACTACCGGGGTTACTGTCTTGGAAAGCGACGCAGGGAAACAAAAAAAGGAGCGGAATATAAAATATGGGTTGCTGTGATGGTACATTTTTTTGAACGAATTTAGTATGAAAATGTAGTGCTCCTGTATAGTTACTACAGAAAATTATACAAATTGGGGTATCTGAGGACGCGTAGTTATTCCAGCATTAAGAATACAAATACGGGTGCTAAGTTTTTCTACCCGTTCAAAAGTTCTCCGCGAAAAACAGTTTGAAACCGAGGTCGACCGCAATAACCTGTCCCAAAATGTGGAAAGAGAAATGAAAAGACGTGTTTTGTCCTGTTATCAATAGTCCAAAGAGAAAAAGTATTCGAATTATTGGAAGCGAGGCAAAAACGCGTCCCCGGTAATAAAGTATCACAATTTGTTAATTAAAATTGTGCAAAACAAATGGATTTTAAAGAGAGACGTAATTAAGTGCTCGTTTGAAAGTAAATAAGGATATTTCTTTGTAATATAACAATAAAAATTTTACGGAGTTTTCGTTAGCAGCCTCTACACTTTTTTTGGAACTGAGAAGTACAACAGTGCAAAATAGCATCCACAAAAAAAAAAAAAAAAAACCGAACAAGAACAAGCATTTTATCAGGTGAGCGTGGCTGTGTGTGTGCGTGCTGCTACTTGTAGACCTTTACAATGGGCACTAACGTCACCAATATGATTTCTAGTTATAAGAGTAAAATTTTTGTCTGTGCTATATGATCTTGATGGCTCTATTTCATTGCTTTTTACTGTACTTATTTACATATGCAAATAAATGCAAAATGATTCATTAGTTTATGTTGCGAGTTATATAAAAGTTTTTCTGTATGTAAATATCACCAAACCAACTGAAAACTGAAGCCACTGACATAGTCAGCACATAATTAGTTCTCATGTTTAGCGGGTCTTTACCCCATCGCTACTACCAGTTGCTATCTACCTGCGCGTGAGCTAAATCATCAACAAATTTATCATATGTGGTGGTTATCTACATACATATGTTACTATGTATAAAATATGCATTTGGTGGCGTTAATTTGAGCATGCCTTTTATTTAAAAGTAAATGCAAATGTATGACGTCGTTTTATCTGCTTGCGTATATGATGAAGATTTTGTTGGTTGACCACACAAAGCCATGAACTAAATGGTGGCTGCTTCATTTAATTAAAAATTTGGTTTAATGACTTTACTAAAATTCATGAGTTTTCACACTTTTAAATTAAAGTTTTGATTATTAAATATAATAGGAATTTTTTTATTCAAAATTAAAAAATAGTTGATATTGAGTAAGTATTTACAAATAATGAGTCAAAGTTTACGCCAGTGTATACCTATTTCATATTAAGGCAGTTCGGAGTTTTGTGTTTGGTATTGGAAACTTTACAACGGATCGTGACCAACTTTTTTAATTTAAAATTTTTTCTTTACACCATTTGTTTTGGATTGACATTTGCTTATTTGCTATTATATGTTGGGAAAATATACTATAGTTTTTGATGTTGCATATTTGCAATGACGTAGGCAACACATAGCCGAATATTTTGTTGGTATATTGTGTAAATTTACTACACCAGTTTCCAAATGCAATGATGTTAGACCGTTTGCCCAAATCCAGAACTCCTCTATCGAATTTATAAAATTTGGATATGTTGAAAAATCAAAATTGTTTGTAAGCATGACTTAGTTAGAGTCTCCGTACAACTTCACTTGGAATGCGACTGCACTTCAGGTGTGGATTGATCCAAATGAGCTTGGCGATGGGGGTTTAATCAAAGGCGTAAGGGGCTGACGCATGTCTTAACCTCTCGTGAAAGGCGACTAAAAGCTACAGCTCCAAAGTTACGAGGGATAAAAAATAAGGCTTGATTACAAAGTACTCGTTATGTTCAATATGTGAACATACAGGGGTACGTCTAGAGCTCGCCCATGAGTTGAAGTTTAAACACAACAAAGGCAACTTGAGCAGAAACAAATAAGATCGGGATTTGAAGGAAGAGCTCCATCGGCTTTTATGTATGTATAACAACCGAGACCGACAAGCTATTGCTTAGCCAGCTGACGATCGACAGTGAATTATTATCTTCAAGTTATCGGCTTGCTATTGCCGAACCATCAGCTTGTTTATTAATTCTTATCGTCTTGTTATAGTCGGATTATCGATTTGGTGTAATCGATTTTATAATGAAGTATTTTCAGCGGCCACCGTGGTATGATGGTAGCGTGCTCCGCCTACCACACCGTATGCCCTGGGTTCGCACCCCGGGGCACAGCAATATCAAAATTTTAGAAATAAGGTTTTTCAATTAGAAGAAAATTTTTCTAAGGGGGGTCGCCCCTCGGCAGTGTTTGGCAAGCGCTCCGGGTATATTTCTGCCATGAAAAGCTCTCAGTGAAAACTTATCTGCCTTGCAGATGCCGTTCGGAGTCGGCATAAAACATGTAGGTCCCGTCCGGCCAATTTGTAGGGAAAATCAAGAGGAGCACGACGCAAATTGGAAGACAAGCTCGGCCTTAGATCTCTTCGGAGGTTATCGCGCCTAACATTTATTTATTTATTTTATTTTTTTTCGGTATCTGTTTTATATAACAGCGATGAGTCGTCAATAACAATTCGATAACACACCAATAACAACTTGGTAGTACTCCAAGAAAAAAATCGATAAACTTTTGATAAAAACCCAGTAATTTTTGAATTGAAAATCGGTAATTTTTCGATAAATTAAACACTTTTCCATAATATGCCGATATAAAATTGGTAATAATCCGATAAAAATCTATATCTTCTTAGTAATAAATCGATTATTTTTGATAGCAAATCGAAGCTTTTTCGATAGCAAATCGATAATTTTTTCATAACTTACATAAAAATTTTCCATAGTATGGTAACGATCCGATAAAAAATCAACAATTTCTTAGTAATACATCGATAATTTTTGAAAACGAATCGAAACATTTTCGAAAGCAAATCGATAACTTTTTCATAACTTATCCATAAATTTTCTATAAAATGACGATATAAAATTGGTAACGATCCTATAAAAAATCAACAACCTCATAGTAATAAATCGATGATTTTTGATAATAAATCCAACAATATTCGATAACATATCGAAAACTTTTCAACTAATAGTCGATACGTTTTCTAAAATGAACCGGGAACTTTTCGGTAGCAAAACGATAACTCGTCGTTAAAAAATCAGTAACTTTTAGATGACTTTTAATATCGATAACAAATTAATAACTTTTCAATAAAAAACTCGTCTATACTTGGTCGACAACACACCTTTAACAAACCGAGCATTTGTCTATGCTTTGACT
Organism: Eurosta solidaginis; assembly: GCF_040869045.1. Taxonomy (NCBI): domain Eukaryota; kingdom Metazoa; phylum Arthropoda; class Insecta; order Diptera; family Tephritidae; genus Eurosta; species Eurosta solidaginis. Next base: position 245,549,251 of record NC_090320.1, read on the forward strand.
CGTCTATGCTTTGATAAGAAATTAATAACATGATGTCCGATTTAAACCGAATCTTCTTCCTTGCCCAACCTTCAAATTTTCACATGTTTGTCTCTTCCCTTTTTCTTCTTCTATTTCATGAAGCAATAAGGATAATATTCGAGGCTTTCTAGAGTTGATGCGATGTTGAAGATCCCTTGCCGGATTGATTCGGTACGCTGGAAAAAGTAGCATCATTAAGGTAATTTTTAGACCGAAAATATCACGAGTGATTTGAAAAGACCACGTTGTTCTTTCTAGGTTACTCAACCCCCTCCTTACGCGTAGAACTCGAGGTCGCCAGGGTTTCTAGTAGATGAGGTTGCCAATTGGGTATAAGCTTTGGCATTGCGCTACCGACCCCTGAAAGAATGCACTACACAAGCCCTTCTACACCCTTTTTCCCTTCGCTTCATGGACAATGTAGAAGGTCTGAAAGATCTTGACTGGCCCCTTTCATCGCGTTTCTTAAAGACTTTTTACATCAATTTTACAAAATAGGAGACAGTTACGCAAAGAGACAGTTTCGGACGTTTAGTGACACCTCCGAACGGGTTTGTAGCCATACTTGTATCAAGAGCGCTTGCAGCAAAGTCATTTGTACTTATTTGAATAAATTAATCAAAAGCAATGACTACCCTGTAGGGAAGTTAGAAACTTGTGACACAAATTTCTGGATAAGAACTAAATATTAAACACTTAAAAATAACTGATTCTATACCTAGATTTTCACTAGTTTGGAACTATAGAGAACACAATGCAGCGGGGGGAAATTTCTACCACGCAGGATATCGTTATGTTAAATTCGCCAGTTGAAAGTATGTAAAAGAGAAGAATTCTTGTGTGCCACATCTCTTCGTATTGCTTGCGAAGTTGTCCCCTTATAAATCTGGGAGGCGGGGCTGCAGTAATCAGTTTTTTCATCATAAAATATCTTTCCGTTAAGGGGAGTATTGCTGTTTTATTTCCTAGATGATATTCAGGCGTCATAAGAGGATATTCCATGGCAGTTCTGAGCGAAGTGTTTTGATAGGCCTGCAGCTTACTCCAGTGTCTTTCTATTGAGCTCGGCGACAGACTCACAGTGGTCTGTTGTCCTTCTGCCCTATCCCGCTCGATTTGTTTCCAGTATCGTTGTGATCACTGCCCTTGCTTCCCAAACACGTCAACCATACGGGAAAATGCAGCTTCCCTTAAAAAAGTTTAGGGTATTTAAAATGTAGTCCTATCGTTTTTGTCATCAGAAAAAAAATGATCTTTTCAGTGAAAAGAGGTGACAAGAAGCCAAACCCAGCATACATAATGGGTACGGGATTTGTATTTTATGCATGCATGTCGGTTATATTTTAAAACTCCTATCGCGGTAGTAAGGTAAGTTATCGCGGAGGTCGTGGCTTAATATTTCTCCCTTCAATAATCCTCCTAATACGGGATCCATTTGCGAACAGGTTCGCTAGATCCCCGCCCATATTGATTCTCCCCTCCATAGACTCATTAAGGGCATCTTAATGATAAATCCAGCAACAGGGGCAGAAGCCGACGCTCATTGGTCTATCCTGTCAGGAATGAAACTTCATGGAAGAGAATCGGTTTCGTGCAGCCAATCTGCCACATTTGGTGAGCAGAGGCAGCTTTGGCAATGACACTTTGACAACAGTTAAAGGAAATCAAAGCCTCCTTGGAACTGTCCACATGTAAGATTTCCATGACAGATGTCCGACAGTCCCATCATTTGTCTCTCAATTGAGGGATATTGTACCTTATTAGCACCCTACCAAACATACATACATATTTTGATTTTTGCGTCACTCTCTTCTAAATATACAGTTTTTGCATATCAAATGACTCATGAACACCTTTGTATATTTTTCGTTTATCATATAATAAAGTATAGTTGATTAAGTAGCAACACGAATATGTCATCAAAAACACCAAAACAACAACAACAAAGGCCACAGCAAAGTTGGAGCATGGAACAATTAATATTAGCATCAATGTTATTAGAGGTTTCACACGCTGTCATTGTTGCTGGTGTTGTTGTTGTAGGTGTTGGTGTTGATGCTGTGTATAATGCTGATACAACATTAGCAATTGACAGCAGTCCTGCTACTTACATACATACATATAAATTATACAATATAACGCTATAATGTTAAGGCGGAAGAGTGCGAACAATCGGAACTATAACTCTTATTATGTATACACATATTAAGTATGTATACACATTAGGGTGAACAAAAAAAAATTGTTTTCTCATTTGGTATAGGGAGAAAATGGTGCTGGACATCCAAAAAGACGGCCTGTAAATGTGTCTACTTTTGATTTTAATATTTAAATTTGCAATTTTCCCTCAATAGAGTAGGCAACTTTTCGATGGTGTGAGGGCTTACGCGAACTCCATAGCGCCTGCGGCTGACCGGTTTAAGGGCTTGCACTTACGGCAGTCCGCCTCGTAGGAGAGCGGCGGGATGTTGGCGACCTAGAACTGCCAACCCTCCTATTACAGGGTGTTATGCGGACCGTGTCTATGGATGATTTTCAGCCAAGCTATACATTTGGCTGTAATAGAGTGAAGCCGTACCGAACCGGGCCACCTAGGGAATTATTGATGACCTTACCAGAGTAAGGCACGCTGCCATATTTATTATTGGACCGCTGAGACCGCCTTAGCAGGCAGGTGGTCGTAAGACCAAAACAAAAGACTAAATCTCTTATTTTAATAGAGATGATGAGAGAGGGATAACGGAGTTGCAAAAAGAGTTGCAAACCAAAGAAGACAAAAAAGCTATGAGCGGTGCGTCGGACTCGTAGGGTGAAAGTACAGAAAGAGTAAAGAGCTCTCTCGCAGTACCGTGCAACATTAAAATTTGTGCAACGCATGGATGCAGTGATCGACCCAAGAAAGTGCAGCTTAGGGTTGAAATTTAGCATTGAATAAATACTAAACGAAGGAACTTAGCAAAAGCTCTTCTTTGTAGATCGTTCAATTTTATATAAGAAAAAGTATAGCCAATGATTTTTGTACTAAGTGTTGGAGCTCTGGTACACTCTTAATAAAAAACATTAAAATCCCCCATACGATTTGTTTGGGAAGACGTAACTCGCGGTGGGCACTTCCAAAAATTAAAATAAAAAGCTGCAATTCTAACAGGTAATCTGTTAGATATCCTGCCAAATTTTTTACACTATATCAAAAGAAAATATATATTTTTTTAGCACACCCTAATACATATACAAAAATTTATCCAGAGATCCCTTTGTGCAAATAACAATACTGTTAATAATGTTGCCACTTTGTACGTATCTATCCATATCACCATTACGGTTTTGTAAATTTTTGCAATTGTTACTTGTGTCGCTTCTTGTTATAGTTGCTGTTATTGCTACTTTGTTATTGTTACTGTTATTGTCATTGCTGTTAATTTACAAGCTTTTGTTAACCAATAAATACTTAGTTGTTGTCATAATTCGGTGCAATTCATTGTTTGATTTATGATGCACTCAGCTGTTGTCAACAACAAGACCAGCGAATGCCGTATTCCCCCACACTTAGCAGCATTGCGTTATACTGGGGGCTCACTGCGGCGCATGCTGATTCAGTGGGCCACTGCTCCACTAGATTGTGGTGTAGGCCAACAGTGGCTAATGCGTTCGATTCGTTCATTGAGATCGCAAGTAATTTTGTTGAGGTTGTAGTTTTCGCGATTTTTGCATTGTTGTCAACTTTTATTGACATTATTGCCTCTTAAAATTGCTTAGTTATTGCTGGTCTTGCATTTTATTGCATGATGGTATTGCTGTGCGTATTCTTCTACAATGTGCACTTCATTGTTGTAATTTCTGCACTATAGATTCAATGCATCTGGCTATAATTTATTATACTGGTCTTGTCTGTTATTAATTCGTATTTCTGTTTCTGGTTCAAATGGTAGATAAGTACATATTATAGGATTCCAGCATATCCAGGCTATATTGGGAGAAACAGGGAAATATCGGCATCATCATCATACAGAAAGAAATTCACGCATAACTTGGCACTGTCACCGACCAAGTTTTTGGCAACCTCATTTACGATTGGAAGGAATTTTGGCAATATAGAACACCCCCCATCGATGGCAGTATGCTATCGACTGTCAGCCACTCAAACCTATTGGCCGTAATGTTCAATGATGACCTGCATTTTGACGAGCAGGCAGCCGTAGTTGCACTTGAAGTTCAGAGCCGTAACCAAATCCTTAAGTCACTCGCTGGTCCCGAAGTTAAAGGAAAAATATTGGAGAAAGCTGCAAGCTATCAAAACATCGCGCTCAGAACTGCCTAGTAGTCTGTTTTTATGACGATAGAACATCATCTACACAAGGAGGTGGAAAAACTCCCTAAAAAGCTGAGAAACGAAGTGCTAGACAAACAGTTTCTTCAAGTTACTCGAAAATCAGGGCATCTTAACAGCAAACTGGGGATGTAAGAGAACAGGGATATAAGAGAACATCTCCACAAGCATTTAGATGAGATACGGTACACAAGCTGTTACGGACAAATAAGAATTGACAAGCTGTCAGTTTCATACGGAAAGGGTCGGCAAATTCGCAAGCCGATAAATGACGGGTGAACCTCGCTTTATGGATCCAAAACTCTTGCATAACTTAGATCGGGATACTTTAGTACTTATCTTTAATCAACCCCAATATTCTGTCATGACACCAATCATATTTTCAATTGCAATTTGGAACCAACGCCTCTACCACCAATGCTTCTTTGGTTCAACTATATTAAAGTTGATAGTAGTTTCCATGAACTTCCGTTAGAGGATATCGATGATAACTTTTGATTGACGACACCTACCAGATGGGGCCAAGCACTACTACAAGAATAAGAAGCACGATTGATGGGTTAATGTAGAAGGACGGTAGAACCTTGCGGAGTTTACTGCAGCAGCTATATGAAAACGCAACTAGGAGCGAAGGTGTTAGTTTTGTGGTGGAAAGGAGACTTCGCCGCCAAATGCTGTCGCTCATAGCCTTGAAGAGCGCATCGTCGAGATCCACATCAAGGGGAGGTTTTTCAACATACCGTGCATATGCACGGACGACAAGGATAACGACTCCTTCTACGATAACCTAGAAAAGACGTACGACGACTTTCACTACCATGATATAAGTCACATATGGCGACTTTGATGTCAGGGTTGGTGAGGAAGTGGTCTTTGGTCTTACAGTCAGAAAATTTCGCCACCACTATGTAACATTTATCAAAGGGTTGAGGCTGATTGACTTTTGTACGATGTTTTTTATCCTAATGCTGATAAGAAAATTCTAGCAGCATATTTAAATCCTGATGGGACAACCTATAGTAAGAGCTTGCAATTGCCGGCATATGCTGATAATAATGATACCGATGGCCTCAACAAGCATACCACCGGCTCTGCCTTCTCTGGATTGGATAAAGAAACAAAAAAGTGAGTATTGCTGTAAATGATGTTAAGACGAAATACTTGCTGCAGTCCGGCACATTTTTGACTTGGCAGCCACGTCACGGCTGACGTTTATAACTTGACGACTGTAAGCGAATGTGCTTATCTAGGAACTAGCGAAAACAATATCTTGCCAAAAAGTGCTACTTTGGTCTGAGTTGGCAATTGAAAAGTAAAATTAAAAATCACGCTCTGCAAGTCGCGCAACATTCCGATCCTGATTTATGGTTTGGAGTGATGGGTGATACCGCGAAAGTAGGAAATGCGCTTGTAAGTTCGAGAAGAAATATTTTTCGGAGAATTTATGATGCCTTTCAGTTATGCATAAAAAAGTTGCGGACCAAAACGGTATTCCTTTTAATACGCGGATTTAGCAGCAGACCAAGGGGAAACTTCTACTCAGGTGGGATTGATCTGCAAAGTTGCTCGGAATTGTTTTCTGTTCTTGCGAATTGCCTATGAGACTAAGCGATAACTAATGATTCCAACGAAAATTTCGAGCTTTGTCATGTGTAAAGAGATTGTTTATGAAAGGGTATAATACGTATGTTTTACCTATTGTGGCGAATATTAGCAGTGTCTATACGTCACTATGCCGCTAGCAGTAAATGCTGAACAACAGCAACAGCAAGAAAGGCAATTGAAATAATAAACTGTCACACACACATATACATGGAAGGCAATAGTTCTCTTTAGAGAACATGAAATGCAGAGGTGTGACATGCCAACCTAATATAAACGCACGCAAGTCATTTTCTGTCAAAAATGTCTTATGCACATACAACTTGTATGAGAGCAACCCAAATTGAATTTGCTGCGTGAAAACCTAACTCGATTTCCAATTTTTGTTCTGCGTGACATTTCGATATGACGTTTGCACACATTCTTTACATTGTCGCAACGCATGCTTATTTGGGTTGGGGCAAAAAACGCCGGTGGTCTGCGTGCGCTAAAAAAACGCGGTGCCCTTTTATTAGGTTGGCATGTAAAGCGCATATTACCCAGCCATATATGTACATAGATATACATAGAAGGCAACAGTGAATATGTGTAGCAGAGATGTAAACAACAGTAAAGAGTGCATATGACATTACATAAACCTCAGATATACATGTATGTAAATAGCTGAATCCAACATTAGATACATAAAAGAGTAATAAATAAGCTACGTTTGGTGAAGGATTTTTGTGAAAAGTCCAGACTCTGGGAGAAATAGACGAACGAGACATCTTAGAGTATAAGAGCAGCAAGCTAAGGAATAGTCACTCATTTCGATTTCAAAAAGTTGTAAGTGAACTATGCGAGTAGTTTAATTATGAAGTACTACTACCATAGTAGTGTTGTAAATAGTGTAACGAATTTGCTTGCAAATCCTCTTATTTGCAATCTTCTGCTAAGTTCGAATCACTAAACTGTTGAATAAATAACTCCAATTTGTAATAATGCAAAATGGCCTTTATTAAAGTACTTCACAATACACTCAAACTGTGCAACGAATAGCTTGCTTAATAACCACACTGATTGATAACTCAATGAAACTCTACTATTCAAAATAATACTGCTATTGCTCGCTAGATATCGTCTTAATCGCAACTGCTTGACAACTCAAATCAAACTGAAACTTCTTACTCGCCTGCCCCGCTTTTATAGTTTACGCTGCATACTTCTAGGCTCTTCCATTTCCAGAACTTACCAACTATATTCGTGTGTGTATAGTTCTCATATAGTTTCTACTTGTTTACAATTATCTACTTTTTAGCGCTTCTCAGATGTACATATGTGAGTTTGTAGTTTACAGTCTCCCGCACACACATAAGCGTATAAGTAAATTCATCTGTGTGTGACATCTCATCTCTCGCTGCCTTGTATGTAAATGTTGCTCGTCGGAATGTGTACATATGTGTAGACGCAATTATTGATTCGTTTATGTAGATACATAATGATTGAATTATTGATGCGAATTCACGTCACTGCTTAGCATCGGCCTGGATATGGCAGCACTCCTTAGTTTTGCTAATATTCGTAACAATAGCTATACTGAATATTTTAGTTAGTTTTTCGACTGTTCAGCGACTCGAACGATAATGGAAGGTGCAACATAATCTTTCCACTTTATTAAGATTTATTCTTTAATGAGTATGCGTGTTGAAATACAAAATAAATTTTGCAGTTCATACCTCCTATAATTTTTATCATTTTATAGCCCTCAGCGCCGTAATATAAACGAATGTCACACCATAAATTATTTGGATAATGGAAGAGGAGTTCAAATGTCCGCAATTAAAAACTAAAAAATGTGAAATAATAAAATCGTACAAATAAATTAACCTGTTTTCTCTCATTTCTCACTAGACAAAGATTGTTGTGAGCGTGAATTTATATGTGCATATATATGTATGTGTTTTTGGCAAGCAAAAAAAAATCTAAAAAAAAACCTGCCACCAAAAATGTATAAGCTGTACATTGCCGGCCAATTAAAGATGTGGAGGTTGTTGTTGTTGTTGTTGCTATTAAAAGCTGCTACTCTTCCTGCCGTTGTTGCACTGAAGATGTGAGCCAACGAAGCGAATGTATTTTAATTTAAATATTTTGGTTACAAGATAAATGTTAAAGAAGAAGAATGTAAAAAATAATAATAAAAGTAAAAAAAAAAAAAAAAATTAAAACAATCCGAAGCTTAAAATTCAAGTAGCATAAAATAAAATTAGAAACAAAAAACTATTTGGAAAAAGATTTATTGCTGACGGCCAAAGTTAGATTGTCTAGTTGGTTGGTTGTTTGTTCGGTGTGCCGCTTGGTTGGGCTCTGCTACTTACTTTTGTTGTTGTTGTTATTCGTAGTGTACATTTTCGGTCATTGAATATCACGAGTATTTCAAAAACCACTACACACACAAATTCAAAGTGAAAAAATCTTCTTTTATTTTTTTTTTAACAAGTTTCTTTCTTTTTGGCAATTTGAAAGTGAAAGGCTGCCTCCATAGTGGACGCACGGAACTAGTTGATCAACAACAACAACTACTACTCTTACTAGATATATCCGCACAGTTTGGTGGTTGCTATGATATATCAAACTTATATTCAATTAAACAAATAAATAAACGGTGGCGCGAAAGGTTTGATAACGTTAAACAAATTTGATATGTAGCCGCGAGTAAAATTTTAAGCCTAAAAATTATAATTTTAACTAAAGCCCTTTCCAATATAATTATAGTAAACATAAAAAAATGAAACTGAATCAATACAACTTTCCAGGTTTTTGTTTCCGTTCATTCCGGTATCGGTTCCGTTCCAGTTTCCCCAAAATTTAATTTTGCTCTTTTTACTGCTACGGTGTCGAGACGGTTTCACGTTCGGTCTTTGTTTAGTTTAAGTTCCTCTTTTTTGTTCCGATATAAAAACTGTCTAGAGGTCTTTCTTCGATCCTGAAATTTGCCTTCAGTTTAGGGTTTCATTTAGAAGAGGTTTTAGGTTTGACTCTAGTTAAATTTTTCTATATTATATTTAAATTCAGTTACGTTCCGGTTTCGATTTCTAGCTTCAAATTTGAATTTAGTTTCAGTATCGGATTTCATATCAGTTTCGTTTAAGCTTTTGGTTGCGTGATTTTAAATTATATTTGGCTTTGGTTTCGTTACAGTTTTTCCGTTATTCGAAGTTATATTTGAGTAAAGGTACGTTTCGGTCCCAGTTTAAATTTTAGCTCCAGTTTCGTTTTTCGCTTCGTTCTTCAATTATGTTTGGTTTAGGTATTTTGCAGTTTTCACTACGAACTTCAAACCCGTTTTTAGTTCCAGTTTGGATTCAGTTGCGTACCTGTTCCAAATCCAATTGTTCCAAATAATATATAGTTCCAGTTTCGGTGCAGATACCCAACAGGTCCAGGCCCGATTTCAAATTAAATTGCTTTCGTTCGATTCGGTTTTGGTTTCATTTGCGCCGAACTGATATTTTGTTTCGGTTTCATTATGTGTTGGTGTCTAACTTTGAACTGTCATTAAATAAAAAGAGGGAAGAGTTAACCTTTAATTTTGAAAACTATTATTATTTTATTTTACTCTTGTGATGGTATAAATAAAAATAAAATAAATAATTTTAAAGCACTTCCTTTATATAAATGGACAAAAATCAGCGAAAAATATCTCCTTATATAAAGACATATTATTGCTAAACTTTGATTTTTAAATTTTGACATAGAAATTGCAAAACTATTTATGAGAAATAAAAATATAAAAGTGGAGCGCACATTACTTGAATTGGAAATTTGGTAGGAAAAGAGATATTATTAATCAATCAATTGCGCTCCATCTTTATATTTTTCCTTCTCATAAATATTTTTGCAATTTCGATGTCAAAATTTAAAAATCAAAATTTAGCAAGAATATGTCTTGTTATAAGGAGATATCTTTCGCTGATTTTTGCCCATTTATATAAAGGAAGTGCTTAAAATTTTTTATTTTATTTTTATTTTCTCCTTTTCTTACATTTTCTCGGTGTCTTAACCTATCTGTTAAGTTTTACGCTTGTAGATCAATGAGAACTTACATAAAAATCAATCCCAAAATTCCCTCCTTTCCGTTTGATTTTTCTAAATATCTCAGTCCGTGCGCCCCCTAGGGAAACTTTTTGTATAGTGTTATCGGCTGTCATCGACCTCTGAATTAAGCTCTAAATTTATAGCCTCTAGCTCATCGAGAAGTTCTTTAAAACCCGGTTTTAAATTTCCAAATTATTATCTAATTTCTTGATCCGTGCGCCACCTAATGAAATTTTTTCTCCTTTTGTTCCTTTGGCACGGTGTCTTAATCTGTCTCTGAGGCTTCATGTTTGTAGCTCAATGAGAAGTTACTTTAAAATCGATCTGAAAACACCACATTTCCAAATTCTTATCTAATTATTTCGATCCGTTCTCCGCCTAACTGATTTTTTTTCTACTTCTCTTACATTTTCTCGGTGTCTTAACCTATCTGTTAAGTTTTGCGCTTGTAGCTCAATGAGAACTTAAATAAAAATCAATACCAAAATTCCCTCCGTTTCGTACGATTTTTCTATATATCTCATCCCGTGCGCCCCCTATCGAATATTTTGGTATCGTGTCATCGGCTGTCATCGACATCTGAATTAAGTTTGAAATTTCAAGTCTCTAGCTCATGGAGAAGTTACTAAAAAGCTGGTTTGAAAATTTTCAAATTCTTATATAATTATTTCGATCCTTGCGCCACCTAATGAACTTTTTTTTCCTTTTGATGCATTGTCACGGTGTTCTAAACTATGTGTAAAGTTTCACGTTTCTAGCTCAATGAGAATTTGCTTAAAAATCGATTGCAAGATTTGTTTGAAAAGCGGACAAACATTCAACCGACCTAATATAAAGGAAGTAAAAAGGGTAATTAATAATATAAAATTTGCGCGACGGAGGGCGGGCGATAACTTTTGAAAACACGGCGAAACAGCTCGGACGATGAGTGAGAGCAGTTTTAACTAAAGTGAAAACTGGTTTTCAGCGCAGTCATGGTCGGCAATCGCAGCTGAACTGCACTTACGCTTGGCCGCGCTGGCCGGGTATTGCCAGACGGAGCGGGAGGGACATAGTCCGAAAATTGGATCATGTCTTCAACAGTTGGCTTCGACGTTCAATATTATACTTGGTTTCTATTACTGGCTGGTAAGGTATTACATATGACAAGCGGAAATCATCTTTAAATTTTTAGAGACTTGCTAAAAATTAATTGGCGGATTTTTGATCTAAAGACTGACGGCTAAATTAAAACAAATAATTTACAGAGACGATAAGTGGTAATACCAAATACCTCTAGCTACTATCCACATGTAAGAGAGATGCAACGTGAAAGAAAAATTACATTAGGCCATTCAAACTGCCCTGAATCGGAGCGTTTTTGGTCTGGTAGGCTAGGTTCGACAAAGAGCGATGGCCAGAAATTTGAAAAAAAAAAATATAAGAACCGCATTATATTAAAAATTTTGATCATAGAAAATTTTGCAGATAAGGTAAATCCTAAGATGACTGATTGGAAGAGGTCCAAGATCGCAGTTGTTACTGCATACAAATCTGCACCGACGCCTCCGTGATGGACTCAAGTCTGGGGGAATGTGTATATTCAAATGCCCCAGAAATATATACATAAGTCATTTAAACTGCAGTTAGTTTGTACTTTGTTTCAGCAGAAGTCCTCATGATTTGGCAGCTCTCTAAATCTTTGAGGGCAGACACATTCAAGCAGCTATATTTTCCAAAGCTAGGCAGCAACAGCAGGCATAGATGTCTCAAAGTTACGTGCAATGGAACTCTAGCTATGTTAGCCGATACTCTAAAATATAATAGGATGAGCCTGAATATAGTGGCCCAGCGAAAAGATATGCGGAATCAACTAGCCTCAAAGAGGGTGGCCAAGGGGAAAATTCGAAATTTTCAAGTGCACAAAGCAGAGCAAAAGTGGAATGCTACAACAGTTTGCGCAATACCAAAAGCCACTTGGACAGACTAAAATGAAACAAGGACTTTCCAGAGTCTTCTGAGTAGATGGCGAAGCCTTTTATTTGGAAATCTGGAGAGATCGTCGAAAATAAGGATTCCAAATACTTTTGTTTTTATCAAAAACTCTGGTTGGTTTTAGGCTCTAGATATAGACGTCTTTTAAAACACGATTCAGTTGACTTGGATTGTAGTCGTTCTAGCTACTTAGCGCAACTTACCTCCGAGGAGATTTAGGCCGAGCTTCTCTTCCAATTTTCATCATACTCGTTTTATGTTTCCGTACAAATTGGCGGCAAGGGCCTACTCCGAACGGCATCCGCAAGGTAGATTAATTTTCACTGAGAGCGTTTTATGGCAGAAATACACTCGGAGTGCTTGAAATATCACTTTCGAGGGGCGCCTACGATTAGAAACCCGTTTTCCTAAATTTTTGATGTTCTTTTGCCCGGGAGTTGTACCCAGGACCTTCGGTGTGGTAGGCGGGGCACGTTGCCACTACACCATGGCGGCCTTCAAGGTACCTTTCGTTAAGGTAGACCATAACGATAAACTCTAATATAGCAAACTACTTACAGCCAAAGCTCAAAGTCTAGAAATAATAACAACAACAAAAAATATATACATATGTACAAGCGGAGAAACGGCATTATTGTATTCGATAAGCCTTATGACAAATTGCTTCTAAATCAGTTTATTAGGACTTTATCTCAAAATGAAATATAGTTGGTGGAGGCTAACGAAGCTAAAATATTAAGGCCCACTTGCAGAACTTTGCTACTCAGTGTTAATTTGAAACTTTGTCATTGTTATAGAGTTAAGAATCTCATGAGGATTTGACGTTCTTGTTTTGCTTCGCGCACTATATTTATTTTTCACATGATTCACATGATTCACAATAGGATTACACTTAATTCGCGAACCCATGAGTTGGTCTGTGTTAAAAAGATAAATTACCGTTCTGCAAGTGTGCCAAGCTAACTGAACCATAGACTTTCAGCTAAGTACAAGGCAAAAATGTAAACAATAGTCAGCTGTTTTATTGGTTTACTTATACTCACAATAGATTTCCCCAATTTTTTTTACGAAATATGCACAATTATCGATTCAACTGGGTGTTGGCGGCCTATTGGTGAAAGGGAAAATGTCATATGAAGTTTTCTGAAGAATAGATATACCCCAGCTAAATTCACTCTTAACTAGAAACGGCGCTAAGTCTTATAATTCTTGCAGCACCTTGTATTGAAATAGCCTTACGTAGGCACTCGTAAATTTCCTCGAATATTCAGTCAACGAAAAAGAGATTGTGAACCAAAAAAAAAAAAAAAGATTCACGCAAAAAAAATTTAAATGAATGCCAGTTCAATCGGGAAGCTTTTGGTGGCATTTAACAAACTCAAAGTCTCCGTTCGGCGGCATGGGAGTGCAGCATCACAAATGATATCAAATCTAGCGAAAAAACAACAACAAAGCAATCGACTGTGTGCACGTGAAGTTATAAACGCGGCAAAGACAAAGAGCAGAAAATATAAGCAAACAACAACAACAGCACAACATTTGTGGTTTACTTTCAAGTTTAGCAACATTTGCTCCAAAAATGAATATCAAGATGTATTTTATTGAAGAAAAAATAAACACATAATTTTCGATATACGCACACCAACACACATTCATACATACATACAAATGAAGGAAGGTAAATACGTTTGCCTTTTGCTAGCAAACAAACAAATTTGTTACTGTCGTTTGCATCTGTCGATATTTATGGCCAATAATAATCGCCGTTGCTTTATGTTTTTCGCTGCGGCAGTTGTGAAAGAGCGGAGTTCAATTTGCTGCATAATCGCCGTTATTTCAGCAGCGCTTTTGTTTATTTAGCACGCTCCTATCAGCGATTTAGTCAAAGTTTTGTGTGTGTTTAAAGCGCCCGCATATCTTTGTTGATTTGTTGCATTTTGTTGTTGTTTTGCCATCCATTGCTGCTGTTGATGATGATGATTATGATGTGATTATGAGCGATTTGTCGTCCTTCAATTGTAACGTTACAGTCTTTATTTGTTTTATTGTGCACGTTTTTCTTCTTTCTGTCCCTACTACAAGTATTTGTTTTTTGTCTGTACCTTTTTATTATTTTAGAAATGATTTTTCCAAAATGTTGTTTTGTTATTTATTACCAAATGTTTTGTTTTGAATTTGCTGATTTTTGATTTATGATAGCATCTAGACAATGAGTGAATTGTAAAATTGTTTGCGGGCAATTGATGTAACCTAGATTAGGTTTTATGATTGGAAAATGGGTTGTGTGTAGCAATTGCATAATCAATGATGGAGTAAATTTGAAATTAAACTTTATTAACCCTTTGTTTATCGGGTGATCTGGACCAAGTTAATCTTACTCGCTTTTGTCACACTAAAAATATGCAGTGAACTCGGTGTTATTCATTACGGTTATGGATATTTTATAGTTACGGTAATGGTCATGGTTATGGTTCCGGTAATGGTTACAGTTATGGTTTTGATACGATCTTGGTACCGTTTTTTGTTATAGTTATGGCCATGTTAATGGTTATGGTTACGGCTACGATTATGGTATGGTTATGGCTATGGCTATGGTTATGCTTTTTGTTATGGTGTGGTTATGGTTATGGGCACAGTAAAAGTTACGAACTAAGCTTGAAGATGTGGTTTGGTTATAGTTACAGTTACAATAACGTTTACGGTCACGATTATAGTTAGAGTTACAATAATGGTTACGGTGACATTTTAACTTACGCCTGTGGTAATATTTATGGTCATAGTTACGGTAGTAATTACGGCCTACGGTTATAGTTATGCTTATTTTTACAGTTACTACTTTGGTCATACTTATAGTTATGCTTACGTTAATGGTTGCAGTTACGGTTTTCGTTGTGATAACAGTCACAAATGCATGCTGTTTGACCATAGAGCTGAATCAGACTTACATACGGCCAAGATCTGTCACCCTGATAGCGCTCTTCGACGTGATGTGATTGTTATTGATAACGTCCTATTCATGCCTTCCGCCAGCCTTGCTAACGACATAATTAGAGTTACACAGGAGCTAATTTTTCGAGTTTAACGGCCACTCTAGCTTATCAACTTTACCAAATTATCCATAGTTATTCCACAGATCACCACAAATTTAGGTTGAAGTATTCACGTAAAACCAATCAAACTTTGTTTAACATCGGTGGTATAGACTAAAGATCACTACATCAATCAGAGCAACCCTGTTTAACGTATCAAAATCCTTCTACTATACAGTTTATACTGGAGGTTCCCGGCTACGACACGGTGAATCAGGAACCATTTAAATAGGCGACAGTCGTCAGTGTCCCTCGAATTCAGGTATCTATGCCTAGAGTGATGAACCACTGATTACGAACTTCCTAAGTTACTGATATCAGGTAATGACATTGGTAAGGTAAGAAAACAAATCACCTCTCCGATCAATCTAGTTTTATAATGCTAGTCTCTTATTATCTCAAGAAAAATTTTAAGCCATGTCCTATGAAACATCGCCCCTTATTCAAAGCTTCCAAGATGTTTTGTGTACGGTTTGATCTTACATTCGATATTTTATTGACCCCGATAGCATCTCAACTATAAGGCCATCAAAAACCCCTAGATACTTTCTCCCGATTTGCGCATTGTGCAGAGAGCAGTTAAAAATAGCTGTAAGAACCGCAATGGCATGTCTTTTGATTTGTTCTATATGTTGCCCTTATGAAGATGATAGAGTAACTAGGAACACATACATGTGATTTTGTCCTAGTGACTCAAATACCACAACAAATTAGAGCGACAGCTTTCAATAAATCATCGTGACTTACTGACTGTGATAACAACTTTGTCACGTTCGCAATCACTCTGATCAAGAACGACAGTGTCAGTGTCCTGTAAATTCACAGGTTCATTGATTTCAACTGTCACAGAAAATCGTTCTGCTGTAACGAGAATTGTGATGGCGATTATTAATAACTCTTATGTATTCCCATTTTTATCACATAACATTGCTTTCACTCTTAAATCACTGTCACGAATAAAAATCGCTGCGACAAATAATTCACAATGGAAAATCATATTAAATAAATTAAAAAGTCGTATTTTAGCCAGCTATACTGAACAGAGTGGTGATCGCATAAAATAAGTATTTTAGTGACATCTTTATTTAAATGGTGTCAAAAATACGAAAATGGGTGGTATGAAGACGGACGAGAGCTGCAAAATGTAACTATCCTACTCTATATATAAGTGTTTTCGTTGTTGTTTACTTGCGTACTGAGTAAGTTACAGCATTTTTTCAGAAGGTGTACCACAATGCCTCCAATAGCTCCCTTTGTCTCAGAACTACAAAAATTTTGCCCTGTTAGGCTCTCACCAGCAAACGAATAAATTTCGTGGTATTACATCGAAAGTTATCACGGTAAGCTCTGAAATGTTTTAGCTTAGTAGGGGCTTATGGTGTGAAATGGTACAACATTTCGAAGCTTGCCATGTTAACTTTCCATTTTATTCTACAAAGTTGTTTCGTATGTTGGTTGAAGCTAAAGTAATGTAGCTCTTTGCCAGGGAGAGTCGTTAAAGTTATTGTGGAAAATTGAGGAGTATGATTTACT
This sequence comes from Eurosta solidaginis, assembly GCF_040869045.1. NCBI lineage: Eukaryota > Metazoa > Arthropoda > Insecta > Diptera > Tephritidae > Eurosta > Eurosta solidaginis. Next base: position 245,565,871 of record NC_090320.1, read on the forward strand.
TTAAATGGAGGCTTTTTTCGAAAGCAATTCAACTATTTAATATGCTTTCTTATACTCATATGTCACATAGTGAATACCCATATTGCGCTATATAGTAAATAAATAACTATAAAAACATCAGCTGTTGAATCACTTTGATGCCAACTAATACAAATAATGTAATGGTAAGCATTTTAGAGCACAAAAGCAATTTGGTACACTTAAGCACTATCGTTACCCTAATTACTCAACCGCAACATTTTGTGTACACACAAAGCTACAGCATACATATGTAAATACACTAGGGTGGTCCTTATAAGTCAAAGTAACATATTTTTCCAGTCTCATCTCAAATGATAATACTGTTACGAATATTAGCAATAAAGGGTACTGTCATCTCTAAACCGATGCTAAATAGTGATATCATGCACATCCATAAATCTATAATTATGTATCTACATAAACGAATCAATAATTATATCTACACATATGTACGTACACGCAGAGGAGAAGCAACGCACCAACACATGCATATATCTTATCTGAGGTGCTAACAAGAAAGGGCAATAATTTGTGCAAGTATTACTCACGCGCATATGAGAAGCTATAAACGTAGTTGTGGCTGGTGATTTTGTAGCTGATAACTAACTAGTAAGTTCTGGAATGGAAAAGCCTAGAAGTATGCAACGAGAAATCAAAAAGTATAAAAGGCCGCGGCAGTAGAGGCGCGAGAGTTAGTTTCATTTAAGCTATCAATCAGTTGAGTTAAGTAAGCTATCAGTAAGCGAAGTATAAGTGTTATTGTGAAGTACTTTAATAAAGGCCATTTTTGCATTATTGAAGATTGGAGTTGTTTATTAACAGTTTAGTGATTCGAACTTAGCAGAAGGTTACAAATAAGAGGATTTTCAGTAAATTCGTTACAATACGATATTCAGACGCATCATTAATATATTTAGGTCTCGACTGAAGACGGTTAAAGGGTGCGCACAGAGGTCAAATGTAATACTGCTATATGAAGGCTAAAAAAGTTGATATTAAAACTTATGTTATCAATACTCAAAATCAATAATACTAATTCTTTTTCTTCTTTTTCTAGCTTCGAAAGACGTTTTTCAGAAGTTTTTCAAATTTTTTCATCCAACTCAAAAAAAGTAATGAGTTTAAAAAAAAACACCGTTTTTGTTTTCAAAATGCTATACTTTTTCAAAAATTGACCGTTTGGGATCTTTTTTTTAAAAAAAAAAATATGTTTTTAAATGTACATTTCGGAAAAAATTCAAAAAAATTTTTAAAGTTTTTTTTTGTAATTTTTCAGTTTTTCGAGACTTTTCGTATTTCGCCCTTTTTTTCTCATATTTTTTAAGTTGGATGAAAAAATTTGAAAAACTTCTGAAAAACGCCTTTCGTAAGCTAGAAAAAGAAGAAAAACTTTCAGCCAATTCGAAAGGGGTCGGGTTCAAAATTGGTCGAAATGGGATGGAATACCCCAGATATGTACATCTTCACTTGCGGGTAAAAAAAATGCTTATCATCACTTAGATAATGTTAAGAAGAGCCATCGGCAATTTTGAAGACTCGCAGCAGTGGTAAACTACTCGCTAAAAACGGGTTCCACTGAATAGCGGAGACACGCACCCCTATAGCTTAATCGGTTCAACGAATGTGGACACACACCCTTTTCGGTCATAGAAGTGGAGAATAGTGAAATAAAATGAAGAGACACATTTCAGTTGCATTCGAGAATAATGCACACTGAAATTTAGCAGTGCTATTTTTCTGCGCTAAAATTTCCTACAGAAAAAGTTACACACTTAGCAGGACCTAGAAATTTTAGGTGCATATCTATGTATATACAGCTATTGTGGCAGTTGATATGATACATAAATTCTGATCCTTATCGGAACATCTTATGAGGTGTCGCACAGTGGTTAGATTTTATCTTCACGATATAAAGGATTAATTAAAGACCCCTGCTTGCTTATAGCAAAAATGTCGATCCACTGAGCCGATTTTCCAAATTCAAGCCTTAAAATGATATACGAGTGCCTCAAAACTAAAACTGCAATCTAAGTTTGTTGGGTTCCTAAAGATAAAACTTAACTTTGACAACTTCTTATCGTCTCCAATCATTATCGAAATTGGGATGCGATATTTTTGGCATTGGTTTTAAAGTTTGAAGGGTTAGATTTGAAAAAATGGTTTATTCGATTATTAAGGATCACCCCAATGTAGATATATTCACACTCTTTTATAAATTATTTCAATCGCTCATTCATTAGGTGTAATGGTTCAACCTAAATTTGAATTGAGTTCCTCCTCAATGTGCTGATTAAAATTCCAATGCGGAAAATGCAAATCAAAAATTTCAAAACCGTTACACAACAAAAGCAACGTAGCAGCTTAACAGTTAGTTTAAAAACAAACAGTAGTTATGGCTTAAGTAATGTATTCATACATAAGTACAAACACACATATTTACGTGCATGGATTTGTTGAGAGTATGGTTACATTTTTGATAAATTTTAAAAATACAAAATTGGCAACAAGAAAAAAGTGTGCAGGTAAGTGTGTAAAATAGCACCAAACACGTACAGAAATATATTCCTACATATATATGTATGTATGTGGATATGTGTGCGTATGTAAATGCCTGCTTAATATAGTTATTCACCGGCTGTCGCATTTTTGTATGCACAATGAACTTTAAGTGTAAACGTATCAAATGACAGGTGTGCTAATGTGCTAAACTTTTCAGCGCATACGAGTATGTCTACATACACACATACATACAAATATAAAAGTATATCATCAAACTTAGTTCTTCTTCTTATCACAGCTAGCACATTCACGATTGTGCTTAACTTTTCGATTATCAAGTCCAAAGCAAACAAGCCAATAACTGAATAAAGAAAAGTTAAAAAATCCAAAACTTGAAATTTTGCTTTTAAAGCAATAGAAATAAAGTAGCGATATAGACTTCCATATATCAAAATCATCAGTATCGAAAAAAAATTTG